>NW_024582798.1:401734-408722 GCF_018398535.1 Haplochromis burtoni
ATCTATATAAATGGCCCACCCTGTACATGCAGTCCATTAGAATAATTTAGAAGCACCAATTAACCTAAAATGCACATCTTTGGACTGTGGGAGGAAGAGAGAGTACTGGAGGAAACCCACCCAGGCACAGAGAGAATATGCAAATATCACAATGAGAGGTAGCAGCTGAGGCTCAAACCAAGAACCTTTGTGCTGTGAAGTGGCAGTGCTAACCACTCCACCTGTGTGCTGTTTAAGCACTGTCAAAACTGAGCTTCATAGAACCCTGTATGAGTACACAGGCCCTTATCCGTGCACACACATACACGCATGCAAACATTGAGACACACTCTGACACACCAACATTTGACTAGCTGACACAATGACACGCCACATCTTGGGACATTTCTGAAGGAAAGTCATGCAGATTTATTCCTCCTATCGGTCAAAAGAAAGAGAAGGAAAGGAAGTTGTCTGGAACAAGAAAGATAAAATCAGAGTGTAAATAGAGTCAAAAAAAGAGCAACCAAAAGGTTAAACTGGATATATAAAAAAACAAACAAAAAATAAAGTGATGCACAGAAAGAGAATAAGGATGTTGTATAGGACTTTTGGCCTGTGAGGAGTTGTCTTTGTCCATGAATGCCCAGAAGGCCTTTTTACAACACATGCACATATACATACATGGCGTGGCCTGTGGTCAGGCTGTGTGCTGTGTTCCATAGAGTGAAAGGACAGGTGTGCATTCAAGCAAAACCTCACTCTGTGCCACTGTCAGTATGTATGTCAGTGTGTGTCTGGCTTGAGGGTAGCTTTGACTAAAAGTTAAGCTCATATGCTTATGCTTGTGCACAAATTCTCCTCTCTCACTCATGCACACAAACACAATAGTATTCAAAAGCTGTGAAAGTGAACATGCACTCTTACTGTGTATGCGTGTGACACAAGCACACACAGACAAAGACAGGTTTATATTATTGCAGGTGTTAAGACAAGCCAGTGTCATCCATCTGAAGTTGTGTTGCTTTCTCTCTCTTTCTCTGTCTTTACTTCAAGCATAGAAGATGTCTTGCCAAATAGGACACTTGCATGTGACATGTACATACACATGCTATGGGACTAAAAGTGTGAGCAAACAAACATAATACCTTTAAGGCATTAGTGGTTATTTAGTTTTCCCCTTCAATGCACTGTTACTGCACCCTGGAATTCAGCACCTAAAAGTTAATTGCTACATTGTTAGGAAAATGTGAGACAGTTTGACAGTTACAAGGAATACTAAGAAAAAGCTTAGCAGTGTCTTTGCCTTTCAGATGCACTGAAATAAATTGGCTAAGGTCTTGATCAAGTGGAAAGTCCTCATTAATTTAAATTACTCCTCCATGAATTGCCACCTTACCGTGGTGGAGAGATTTATGTGCCCCAGGGGCTATGATGTTGGGGGGGCTGTTAGGGTCTCCCAAGGCAATTTGGTCCTGGGTGAATTCCCAGACATGAGTGGTGAAAAAGCAAGGGAACTGCGTAACCTGCCTGGGATGGCGTTACTGGGACCATGCCTATGGTGGGAGCTTGATGTAGAGGGCCTTGTGGCCAAGCCTTACCCCATAGGGCCCAAAGAAACTATATCCACCCACCCACCTGCAGGCCCACCACTCACAGAAGTCAAGAAGTCAAGTTTCCAATTTGGACTTGCCCTCAATGAGACGTGGTGGGCAGGGGTGGGTCCCCTTGGTTTGCTGCCTGTAAATTTGGGTTTTTTGCCAAAGGATGAAAGGATTGTGTCCCTGTGCCTTTGGATAGAGGAACGGCACGACCCATATGCAGAAGCAACTGAGTGATGCTTCTGCATATGGGTCGCACAACAGTTCAGAGTACTCAAGATTCTTAGGCTACGTTCATACTGCAGGTCCTAATACTCAATTCAGAGTTTTTGATCAAATCCGATTTTTTTGTTTGCTTGTTCACACTACAAATAAAATGTGACAGCAAACGCGCTCTAGTGTGAACTCTCAAAGTGACCTGAGCAAAAGAAAAAGAAAACATCACACACAATGCGCTCTGTTTAGACCCAGACCAAACAGTATTGTTCGACTGATGGCCGTTAATATAAATACTTGTTTCAGACTTTACGTTTCCCAATTTTGCTTAAAGTTATTTTGTTATTTACATATGGCCTAATATTTATCCTTATTGCTGTTTTAGAGAGGAACGGTGCTTCAAAGGATAGTTGCAGATTTCTGTCAGAATCTGCAGATTATACAGTACAAATAAAATGTTCACGTTTCTCCAACGTTGTCTTCCAAACAGTTTCACTAACATCTACACAGGATGGCCAGGAAGCGTTCACGATGTCTTCTCAGGCGCTTCTCCGGTACTGATAGTTGGCGTCTGTCTTGTGTCAGTGACGTAAAAGATTTAATGCAACATGACCAGCAGTCGCTTTCTAAAATATCAGATATGTATGGGATTCAGTACCACATACGAAAGTGACCCAGATCGGATTTGAAAATATCAGATTTGTGCTGTTCACACTCTTGTACCATGATCGGATATGGGTCGCAGAGGGTCAAAAAAGTCGGGGGACATTATCTATTATATACATTAGGTGAATGTGCAGTAGTAGCATTGTATGCTGCAAGCAGGTATATTCTCTACATTAAGTGAATTAAATAAGAATAGACAATCTAAACATTTTACAAAATAGACAAAATAGCCCCCTGGTAGGGTCTCCCATTGCAAATTGGTCCTGGGTGAGGGACCAGACAAAGAGCGATTCAGAAGACCCTTATGAGAAAAACATAGAGGGAACAGTTTACCCTGCCCGGGATAGGGTTACCGGCGCCCCGCCCTGGAGCCAGGCCCGCGGCGGGTGCCTGAGGGCGAGCGTCTGGTGGCCGGGCCTTAGTCCATGGGGCCCGGCCAGGCACAGCCCGAAAAGGGGACATGGGCCCATCTTCCCGCAGGCCCACCACCTGCAGGAGGCGCCGTAGGGGTCGGGTGCATTGTGTGCTGGGTGGTGGCCAGGAGTGGAGGCCCTGGCGGACTGATCCCCGGCTACCAAGACTGGCAATTGGGACATGGAATGTCACCTCTCTGGGAAAGAAGCCTGAGTTAGGGCGTGAGGTTGAGAGGTACTGGCTAGATATAGTCGGACTCACCTCTACGCATGGCTTGGGCTCTGGAACCAGTCTCCTGGAAAGGGGCTGGAATTGCCCCTGGTGAGAGGCAGCGGGCTGGGGTGGGCATTCTAATATCCCCTCGGCTTGCTGCCAGTATGTTGGGGATCTTCCTGGTGGATGAGAGGGTTTGTTCCCTGCGCCTTAGGGTCGGGAAATGGGTCCTGACTGTCATCTGTGCTTATGAGCCGAGTGGCAGTTCAGAGTACCCAGCCTTCTTAGAGTCCCTGGGTGGGGTGCTGGAAGGTGCTCCACCTGGAGACTATGTTATCCTACTGGGAGACTTCAATGCTCATGTGGGTAATGACAGCAAGACCTGGAGGGGCGTGATTGGGAGGAACGGCCTCCCTGATCTGAACCCGAGTGGTGTTTTGTTATTGGACTTCTGTGCAAATCACAGTTTGGCCATAACGAACACCTTGTTCAAAAATAAGAGTGTCCACACTCGGGTGTGGGAGGAGTTCAAAGAGGCCATGGAAAAAGACTTTCGGACTGCCTCGAAGAGATTCTGGGAAACTGTCAGGCGTCTCAGGAGGGGAAAGTGGTGCTCTACCTGCACTGTGTATAGTGCTGGTGGAGCGCTGCTGACTTTGACTGAGAAAATTGTCAGGCGGTGGAAGGAATACTTCGAGGACCTCCTTAATCCCACTGACACGTCTTCCGAGGAGGAAGCAGAGTCTGGGGATGAGGGGATGACCCGCCAATTTCCGGGGGCGAGGTCACTGAGGCAGTTAAACAACTCCTTGGTGGCAGAGCCCCTGGTGTTGATGAGGTCCGCCCCGAGTTCCTGAAGGCTCTGGACGTTGTAGGGCTGTCCTGGTTGACACGCCTCTACAATGTTGCGTGGAGATCAGGGGCAGTACCCCTGGACTGGCAGACCGGGGTGGTGGTCCCCATCTTTAAGAAGGGGGACCGGAGGGTGTGTTCCAACTACAGGGGGATCACACTCCTCAGCCTCCCTGGGAAAGTCTATGCCAGGGTGCTGGAAAGGAGAGTTCGTCCGCTAGTCGAACCTCAGGATACAGGAGGAACAATGCGGTTTTCGTCCTGGTCGCGGAACACTGGACCAGCTCTTTATCCTCTCAAGGATACTTGAGGGTGCATGGGAGTTTGCCCAACCAGTCTACATGTGTTTTGTGGACTTGGAGAAGGCATTCGACCGTGTCCCTCAGGGGTGTCCTGTGGGAGGTGTGCGGGAGTATGGGGTGTCTGGCCCATTGCTACAGGCCATCGATCCCTATACAACCGTTGCAAGAGCTTGGTTCGCATTGTAGCAATAAGTCGGACTCGTTCCACTGCACGCCGTATGAGGCCGCTTTGTAGGCGCTCAAATCGCCAGTGGCGAGACCCACGTTGTAGGTCCCCGTGTTTAAAAAGAGGGACCAGAGGGTGGGCTCCAACAACAGGGGAATCAGACTTTTCTGTCCCCATGAGAATGTCTATGCCAGAGTACTTCAGCGGAGAGTTCGTCTGTCAGTCGAACTGAGCTTACAGGAGGAACAATGCGGTTTTCGTCCTGGTCATGTAACACTAGCCAGCTCTTTATGCTATCAAAAATATTTGACAGTGCATGGGAATTTGCCCAACCTGTGTGTTTTGTGGACTTGGTGAAGGTATCTGACCACGCCACATGGAGTATCCTGTAGGAGGTGCTTTGGGGCTCATAGCAATGTCTGGCCCATTGGTATGAGCCATTTGAGCCTCCTTGCAGAAGCTTGTTCCACATTGCTGGCAGTCAGTCAGGCTCATTCTTAGTGCGTGTTGGACTCTGCCATGGCTGCTGTTTGTCACCACTGTGTTCATAGTTTTCATCGACAGAATTTCTAGGTGTAGCCTAATGGAGGAAGCCTTCCACTGTGGTGGCCTCAGAATCTCATCTCTGTTTTTGCAGACATTGTAGCTCTGTTGGCTTCATCAGATAGTGGTCCTAAGCTCATGCTAAAGCAGCTCATAGCCAAGTGTGAAGCGGCAAGAAAGAGACTCAGCACCTCTAAATGTGAGACCATGGTTCTCAGCTGTAAAGGGTGTCTGCACTGGGTCAGGGACAAGTTACTGCCCCAAGTGGAGTAGAATATAAATATCTCAGGGTCATGTTCACAAGTGAGGGGAGAAATAATTAGAAGATTGACAGATGGATTGGCTTTGTGTCTGTGGACACTGCATCTGTCCGTTGTGGTAAAGAGAGAGCATGAAAACAAAGCTCTCGAGTTTGAGTTGAGTGGCTTCTGGGTGAGGTGTTTTGGGTATGATTGACTGGAAGGAAGCCCTGAGGCAGACCCAGGACACATGGGAGAGATTACATCTCTTGGCTGACCTCTCTGTGTTCCCTGAATAAGCTGGAGGAAGTGGTTAGGGAGAGAGAGAGGAGTCTTTGCTTAAGCTACTGTGCCCAGAACCCAACCCCAAATAAACAGGACAAAATAGATGGATTAATGGATAATTTAAATTGCATGTCTAACTGATGTATTTTCATTTTGTAAGATATTTAAGAAAAAACATGCAAATCTAAATGTGTGTGTGAAATAAGACATGGTAGATCTTGTCATTTTGCTTTTAGGTTTGACTTGCGACATCTACCATTACTGTTTTTCTCATTGTCATTTTTGGATTGTGTGTCCTCATCATATTCATGCGCTATGATCATCATAAGATGTCTTTGTGAGTCAAGGCCTGCATAGTGCAGCAAAGTCACTGGTACACTGGCCAAAACCTTAATCTTAATGAAAGATGCAAAGAGGAAACACTTTCGTTCCAAGACTCATATTTAATTCCTTCAATTTTTTGTATTGAGCACAATACAAAAAATAAAAAACTTTTCCTTTTTAAATGCAATTTGCAACACTTGTAATAGTTGCTGCCCATGCAGAGTTCTGTTCTACTTCCTGAGCTACAGCCACCCCAAGTGTGACAAATGACAAATGTCATTTGTAAAATTTTCATTTTTGTAAAATTTTGATTTTACAAATCGCATTTGGGGAATTGGATCCTGTGCATGCCTGATAAAGTAGTCAGTCAGGTCTTTTTCATATATGTTCCTGTCTGTCAGTTGAAGAAAATATACAACAGTAGCTCTCCAATGTGTCCACTGGAGTATGAATGTGTGTGAATGTTAGATAGAAGGCACCTCCTTAATGAGGTTGTATAAAGAATCCTATGTGAGGGTTCTGTTTTCTTGTTTAGTAAGCTTCCTGCTTTTATGACCCCTTTGTGGGCAAGAGGTCACACAAACGCACCCCCAAACACAAACACAACACACACACACACACACACACACACGCACACACACACAACACATACACACACCACGCATTCTCGCACATGCATACAACACGTATACATACATAGTGCCTTGTCTGTAACCATTTGGGGGTTTACAGGTGGGAGGTGCTTTTGCTGTGATGTGTATTGTGCGAACTGTTTTCCCAATAAGCCCCTGAAGGCGTTGAGTGTTTGGTTTCTTCACCAATATGCAAGGAGGATAGAGCTCTCGTTGGTGCCTGTTTTGTGTGTGAACGAGCGTGTGAGTGAATGCGGACCAGACGTGGTTTGCGTGTGGCTGATTGTTGTCTTGTAATGGGGAATAAACTGAATAAGTCTGCCTTGACAGGGGATGGAATACATTGCAAAGTATTCACCGGGCAGCACGTAGTTTGTAGATCATTGCAGGAAGGAAAGAAGTGAAATTGTGCGCAAAGCAGGTGAATGTGTCTGACGTCACTGTGTGTGTGAGCCACAGAGAGGTGTGAAAGTGTGTGTGAGAATTGTCTCCAAGTGGGGAAGAGGTGATTCTGCAGGTCACCTTCTACCCCAGTGGACACAAAAGAAAGAAAATA
>NW_024582798.1:408747-431066 GCF_018398535.1 Haplochromis burtoni
GCATACATATGTTTACACATACACACACATAGTGCCTTGTCTAAGAACCATTTGGGGGGGTTACGGTGGGAGGTGCTTTTGCTGTGATGTGTATTGTGCGAACTGTTTTCCCAATAAGCCCCTGAAAGCGTTGAGTGTTTGGTTTCTTCACCAATATGCAAGGAGGATAGAGCTCTCGTTGGTGCCTGTTTTGTGTGTGAACGAGCGTGTGAGTGAATGCGGACCAGACGTGGTTTGCGTGTGGCTGATTGTTGTCTTGTAATGGGGAATAAACTGAATAAGTCTGCCTTGACAGGGGATGGAATACATTGCAAAGTATTCACCGGGCAGCACGTAGTTTGTAGATCATTGCAGGAAGGAAAGAAGTGAAATTGTGCGCAAAGCAGGTGAATGTGTCTGACGTCACTGTGTGTGTGAGCCACAGAGAGGTGTGAAAGTGTGTGTGAGAATTGTCTCCAAGTGGGGAAGAGGTGATTCTGCAGGTCACCTTCTACCCCAGTGGACACAAAAGAAAGAAAATAGTTGTGTTGTTGATGAAAAAAACAAAGCAATGATAATATGAAGAGTGTTTGGTGTTTCTCAGCCTAAAACAACTACAATCTCACTTTCTGTTTTTAAGAAAGGAGAGTTCAAAAACCAGAGAGAGGAGATACTATATTTACATAGCCGCACACAGCTGTTGTCACGAACATCGCACACTTATGTCACTGTCATGAGACATTCTCGCAAAAAAAATCACGGTTTTAGTAACACAGTAACGCAGCGTTCCTACGGGAAAGTAACGGTAATCTAATAACCATTTTTGTAATAGTAATCCCTTAGTTTACTTGTTACTTGAAAAAAGTAATCAGATTACAAAAAGTAACGCATTACTGCTCATCTCTGGTCACTTGCAGGTGAAGAGCAGACCTGGATCAATTTTCCACATGCAGCAGTTGGAAGAAAATTATAGGTTAACACCATTAGAAACACGCAGGCCCAGTTTTTGGCTGAATTGTGTTTACAGCTTCACTACTGTGTTCCTCATCCTGAAAAGCAAGCTCCAAAGAAGCTAACCTCTGCTTGAAGACAAGGAGTGCAGTTCCAGAAGCACAGGCATGAACATCAACAGTTGACAGCAGCCCAAGAGACAAGCAGTCTCCTGAGTGAAAGACCGAGCAAGCAGCAGCAGTGTGGACAAACGGCATCAGAGAGAGAGAAAACCCATCACCTGACTGGATGGAGATGCGTTTCCAGCAAGCTGCAACTTCACTGTGTGTGAAGAGGACTTTTGAGGAGACTGTCTGAGTGACATTTGCCACGTTTGGAGTGGAATGGCAAGATGAGACAGTGGAAAACACAGGACAAAGCTAAAGAGAACCGACTGCCATCGGACTGCAAAGTGGGAGAGAGAACAGAGTGGAGGAGCAGGTGAGGACACAGAGGAAGGCTGTTGTTTAGTTGCTTTTTTCCTTTTTATTTTGTTACTTTCATAGTGCACTGAAAGTTTTGTTTGATAACCTTTGTCATTTAAGCATCTGAACAATTTGAACAGGAAGAGCTACACAACATGTTGTCGGGGACGGTTGCAAAGTGAGTTTCTCCACATTAAAATGGGCTCGGGAGAAAGTCACTTATTATGACAATCAGAAAGCGTGTCCCTGTCTAAAAGGATTCAGCGAGGTAATCCAGTCTAAATTCTTTTCCTTTTTGAAATGGCGTCATATCGCTGAGGGTGGAAACGAATAAGTTGTTGAATAAGTTTCTAAACCAGCGGGACCTGTGGAAGCGCAGACCCAACACAGTGTGTTTACCATTACCACATGTTATGTTAGAAATAAATTTATATGTTTTTAGTACAGTGCACGTCTCTTTTTCCAATTCTGAGGTCATTAATTTTTTTTTAAAACTTTTTTAGTGTCTTGGTGTCTTGTTATGCAAAATTTTCTGTACATTGGTTTTTCTACCGAGACAACGTCGCCCCTTAAGTCTCCTCTTTTCCTTAAGTTTCAGTAAGCAGAGACTGGCACAATGGCTGGTGGTAAAACAATTTTCTGCAGCAGTAACTTTCTGTCAAATGTGCTACAATACTGAATTTTTATGTCAACGTTTTGATCACTATTTTATCATCGTCATTTGATAACTTGCACGACTTCTGCCCTCACGGGGTTCATTTCGTGTGGAATAAGATGCATTATGACGTATGAAATGACCCATTCATGTGACTGTGGACAGAGCCAGTTGATAACAACACTTGTGATACCTGTTATCTTCACCTGGGGTTCAGGTTTTACCTCTCTCAACTCATTCGGACCAGATTACCAGATTATATGTTCAGCATAAATCCCCATGGCAGCTTGGTGAGAAGTTCAACACCTTTGTGACATTAAAACTCTGACTTTCGGCTCAACTTACTATCTCCATTCATTGTACACCCATCAGATATGTAAAAGTTATGTTGGTATTATCGCTGCTACTACCTGATATTGTATTGTGTCACAGGCTTATCGGTGGAGAAGCAACAAGTCCAAGTAAACTGCACCACTGATTTAGATCTTGAATCTTGGCTCCACAAGTTTACCATCATCTCGGAAAAATGTGCAGATGGCTCTAAATATTACTCTTCTTATGACTGTAAAATATTTTCATTACTGTTGCATCACATTTGCAGGAATAACAGAAAATAAAATTGAAAAATAATTTCTAGAATTTCAAACAAACGGCTGTGATTGGTTTATGGTACTCACATAACCCCGTATAATAATAGTTTTACCCATACTCTTTGCTAATGGCTCGCTCGTTATGCTAAGTAAGTAGTCAATTTAGCAGAGTCACAGATAATCTAAAAACAAATACATTAGTGTGAGAAACCAACGCGTCCAGTCCCCCAGCAAGAAAATGAGCAAAACACTTCAACTCAACTTTATGGAAAGAAAAAAAAAGCATATCAAGCATGTGTGTCGTTAAAGTTGTTCTGAAAATCATAAAGCTCATACAAAATATTCTTGAAAGTGCGTTGCTATTACTAAATCATGACTGTGTCTATTAATGATTTAGAGAAAAAGATGACTAATGTGTATAATTAATACTTTAGCAGCTGTCCCATTTTCTGTAATAGAAGGTGAGAAAAAATCCAAAGTATTTTTTAACAATAAACTGTTTACTGTGGAAAACAAATTGCAAATATATTATTAGCGTAACAGCAATTTATGCACAGATTATTATCCCAATGCTTTAGAGTAGACTGGGATGATTTTATTTTTCTCTTGAATATTTGAGAAAAAATACACACCTTAATAGAAATTTTAATAATAGAAAATATATGATCACTATTTATATGTGTAATATGCATAACTGAAGACTCATAAAAAAATCTCTTAAAATTAACATAGACTTTGCTTCATTTTATATTAAAGTATCCACGAGGCATAAGGTATATTTTACTGGCATTACTGGCCAGATTGGTGACCACACCATTAACCATGTCTGTTGAGTGTCCCAGTAAAAAACAATGACATGCAGTTCAGACAGACGCATCGCTAACATTTAACATCGTCTTGCTGAAACCTGCAGAGTCAGAGGATCTGCTGCAGAAACAAAAATGGTTCCAGGTGAACATTTCCTACAAGCCTGGTAAAATATAGTGCTTTGAGATTTTGAGGTGGCCCCTTAGAGCTGAATGTGCTTCTTTAGGATAAATACATAACAGATTTATTTGTCATCATATCGACACATCGAACCGTGCGCTTATTTCTACATCAGGCTTCTGTACTGGCTCGCATGCAGTCTTGCTATAGAACATGTGTGTGACTAATTGTGTCTCTACCACTCACATTGTATGACTCTGCAAGTCCCTATCCCTCACAAACACACCAACAAAAAATAAACATGCAGGAACTAGATACGTAGTATAGCTCTGAGGATGACTGTGTAAAAGTACATTCATATTCATGAGTTCCAGTATGTGTATGAATGAGTGCATTACCAACACATTCTACTCCTGTGCTCTGGTAGACGGTGGAAAAACGCTAACATATGACACAGAGAAGGGAACACTGAGATTGACAGACCAGACTGTATTATGACTGCTGACTCCTCGGGGTCCTTCAGAAAAGGCCATGTCTCAAATACATTGATGTGTATTTCAATGGCTATTGGACCACTCATTATATTGGAGACATTTTTGGCACAATTTCTTTGATTAAAAGGAGAAAAAGAACAGTTAGACTTGAATGCAGATCTTGAAAGACAGAGAGAAAATAAACTGATCTGACCTTCTCCTGTCCAGACAAACTTTCAGCATCTTTCTGCAGTGGATTTAGCACCATATCCATATCTATTCTCAGTGAGACATGGGACACGTTACCTTATATGGGGAAAAATATGTTAAAATTGGCATAGAGTTTGGTCAGTTTTATATTAAAATATCTAATGGTTAAAAAAATCCCATTTGTAGGCAAGATCAAATGATACCTAACTGCAGTTTTTGCTACTTCCACATTAAGCACTCCCAGAGCACTAAGTACAGCATGCCTCATTCACCTATTCAGACAAGGACCTTTCCCCATGTTTTTAAGTGCGTTCTATCCAACATACTCCGATGGTTGCATCACAGAGCAACTTGGGCAAGCAATGTCTGCCAGCCAGGGGCCCCTCCATGAGCCTTGTTTCTAGGGCCTCCTCAGTTTTTGTCACTAGCTCCACTAGAGTTTTCCAGTACCTATGTGCTCCAGCTGAAAGCTGTACATGAAAACTTTCACATCTCCCATGTACCAGTGCCCCTGAATTCCCTTCTGCTTTTTAGGTTGTTTTTTTTTTAAATTAAAATGGATTTAATATGTACTGTATATTGTGTGTGGATATTACAAAATTGTAAGATAAATATGTGAAATAGTCTGAGTCTCATGGTTAACTTGCAGACATGGGTGAGCCAACCAAAGGTAAAAAATAATAAAATAAACATGTTTAACAGAATTACATGCCTACACTTCAGACTACTTGTCAAGTTGTACATTTTCAATATTTAATTGGAAATGATATCAAAATGCAAGAATACAAGAATGCTGTCAATTTTTTTAAAAAAAGGACAAATGAATAACACATTACAGTAGATTCCTATGGAAACAGTCGCCTCTCTATGAAGCATCATTTGCAGTGCATTGCTCTCTTTTACTCACATCTGCAAATTTCCAGACAGGGAAGAAGGTGAGCCTGCTGTACTTACTGAGATCAACATCAGCCTAAAGCTGAGAGTCAACAAACTTGTGAAAATGGCACAGCTCCTGTGAATGAGGTCATGTGAAATGCAAAGAATTTGCAAGAATGCAAAATTTAACACAAAAGTAGTTCCAGCTGGCAGTGAAGTGCCAAGAGAAGAAAATTAATTCGGTTCATTTTAGTATTTTGGATACCAAACTGCTGTCTTCTCTCAATGCTTTGCACAGCTCTTCCATCACAGGGTAAAGTGAGGTTCTTTCTTATTCATAATACTTACTTCTAAAATTTTTTACAGATTTTTGTGATCATTGTAGCTCACATTGATTGTGCACTGCTATATACAAGTTATCTAAATGCACGTGTTGATCGGAGATTATTTAGATTAGGCTAAAGGTTAAAAATTGCTTGAATTAGCAGATCTGGTTGGTGGTGATAGACAGCCAGCATTTAATAAATGTGTATAGTGGCAGATTCAAGGGACTGGGGCAATATTACCAGCTTTTGCAAATTATGGACAAATCTTTGTGATTGCATAATTATGAAATCTGATCATGTCAACAAAGACTCAAGTTCCAGTGTGAGAAAACAGTCTGATTAGAATGACATGCTGTAGCAACAGAGCTGGAAGAAAGTAGCAGAAGGTCAAAGCAAGGGTTTGACATTTACACTGCAGGGAATCAACTTGCTCTCCGTGTTATGCTTTCTTACAGCATTACAGAAATTATGAAAGTTACAGCCCTTTTCCAGCAGATAATTATCTTTTAATTGCTGTTTTTTCCTCTTTTTTCCAACTTCAGCCTTCTTCTTCTTCTTTCACACTTTGTTAAATCTCTCTGTAGAAAAAGGTCAGCGTGTGCAGAGTGTGATGCCATGGCTGCGTGCATACAGGTGCAAGGCAGACGGACACATCTATAATCTCACAGCTCATGCTCTTTGTGTGGGTCATTTGCCATGGTAACTGGTAGGCAAATGGAAACACAATGTAGTCGGAGGAAACTCGGAAGAAGGGAAAAAGGATAAAGGAAATGGGAAGATGAAACATCTCTCACCCTGTAAGGGTCAAGCAAGTACTCTACTCTGGCAACAGGCAGAGTGGATAGCAGTGCGGATTTATTTATATGTTTATTCTGAAAGAAAGCTGCTTGTACTATAAAGCTATGGATATTTTTCCATGTGCACAGCTCTCTCTCTGTGTTTGGTTCAACTGTGCTCTCATTTCCTACCTTCCCCCCAGGTGCTTCCTTCTCTTACACTGAGATAAAGTTATTACACTGGGAACAATCCTCCTGCTTGTCCACTGTATGTGTTTCAAGGTAAGGTGAAGTATTTTTCCAGGACCTTAACCATTAATAATTGCTCTCCTGTTTCTTTGCAGTTGCACACGTCTGTTCTGACAGACATGAAAACCAACAGGAACATGAAAGCCTGTAGCTTCTGTTTCCTACAAACAGAGCATGACACATTAGACAAACAAAGATAATAATGTCTGATCTCTTGCCACTAAGCTTTTTCCATGCAAAATGTCCCTGCTGTAATCCATGCAAATGATGTTAAAAAGTGCTGTGAGAAAAACAAGTTGCCCCATTCATTATTTTTACATATTTGTCTCACGTACGTGTAATACAGTTTTTAAATGATGATGATGATGATTTCATTTATTATAACACAGCTAAAATCTGACACGTTTTGTCACTTGACACTGCAGAGATTCTTTTCCATGCATTTGTGTCACTGATTATTGTAACACTCTCCTTTCTGGGTTACCGAAGAAATGTTTTAGAGGTTTACAGATGGTACAAAATGCAGCCGCTCGAATTTTAACCAAAACTGGGAGACATGAGCACATTACCCTAGTACTGAAATCTATTCACTGGTTGCCTTGTCAGGTTCCAGCATTTTTAAGGTCCTGTTGCTCACCTACAAGGCTTTAAATGGTTTGGCACCTTCATATCTCTCTGACCTCTATGTTCCCGTGCTCTCCGGTCTCAGGGCACTGGCCTTCTAAAAGTTCTTAAAGCTAGAAGAAAGACTGAGGAGCATGCTTTTTCTTTTTGTGCCCCATCTTTGCTGAATAACCTCCCTCAAGATATGAGGCAGGCATGCTCTGTGGAGGTTTTAAAAGCTGAGGTAAAGACCCACCTGTTCACCAGTTTTTACTGGTTCTGCCAGTATGCCTGTGAAGGTTCTCAGTCATCCAGGTCATCCATAATGATCAAGGAAGTCCAAGGAGCTTGGAAAGAAAACCGTCTGGACTTCTTTAAGTTTCTTCAGTTCTAAGGGTCAAATGGTGGAGAGTCCCAGAGAATCATTAAGGGGTCTATTGTCCCTCTTGGTGGGAAACTCCCACTAGGTTTATATCTGGGACTCTCCACCATTTGACCTTAGAACTGAAGAAGCTTCTTGGATGAGAGGTGAAACGTCTTCAAGCAACTTAAAGAAGTCCAGACGCTTTTCTTTGCAAGCTCCTTAGACTACTGTTTCTGTCAGTTTTTAAATTGTATTGTTTTAGTATTGCTTTTATTTATTTATCTCTTTTTGTCAAGTCAGCACTTTGTTTGAAAGTGCTTTATAAATAAAGTTATTATTATTATAAAGGAAATCTTCATGCAAATCATAAATTAACTATTACCTGCAGTTTTTCGAAGGCTGAGCTGAACTTCACAAGCTAATCCCAGGCATGACTGCCAAGATGACACACCTGATGAACTAAGAAATCACCTGTCTGACTAAGTGAAGTAGGTTATAAGATCTTATAAAGCAACCACAGCCTACATTTTCAGTCTGGAAATATGTCAGTTGTCATTTCTGAGGCTTTGGGAGTCCAGCAAAACATAGTGAGACCCACACATGGGGGAAACTGGGAACAGTGGTGAACTTTCCCAGGGGTGGACAGTTCATGGAGGAAGCCACAAAAGAACCAAGTTTTCTGGCTAATCATGTTCAAAGTGTGTTCATCTAGTTAGCTTTCACTACATTTTAGACTGGTCAGGTTAGCCAGCATAGGTCCAGAGTTTATTAGTTTATTAAAGCAAGAAATTTCAAAGGTTTCGCTTTTTAGTATCGGTAGTTCTCCAACAGCATACAGTACAGAACCGCAAATACGTCTGCACATACTAGATACTCATATCTCCATTGCTTTTACAATGTTTTGCAGCTAAAAGTTGCCTATAGTCTGCTTTAATGCATTTTCTTGACGTAAAACCTTGAACACAGATGTAAAATCTGCATCCAAGTTAGTGTCAGCAGGAACAATTCCTGCTTTGGTGCAATTGTTATATAACCTTTGGCTTTCATTCTGACAATAATCAATGTTAAAGTGAAATTGGAGCTGCTGAGAATAAAGCAAGAACTTGGGATAAAAGCTCAGATCAGGATAGAAACCACAGGAAGACAGTGTTTCACACCTGAGAGTTTGTGATATAACAAAGTCTTGAGAGGTTTGGATAACAGGTGCCAAATGTCAGCAGCTCCATCTCCACAGAGCTGCTGTTGGCCTAGTTTGTCTTGAGATGCAGCTGTATGCTCTGTCACAGAAATGGCAAATAAGCACCAGAGGGGGTTCACCCACACACACACACACACACACACACACACACACACACACACACACACACACACACACACACACAGGGAGATGTATACCTTGCCCAACTACATGTGCTGTATACACTTATTCACCAACAGGCAAGCTTTTCCAAGTTACAGCACAAACACAGGCATTTGTATATGCATGCACACTCTCACACAAAAACAGACTGCGCACAATGTGGCATTGTACCCTTAGTGAATTGTGAAAAATAGGACAGGGTGGATGCATTTAATCTTTGGTTGTCTGTGAGGATGACTGTCAAAAACTTTTATTCGTTTTTTTTCTTTCTCTCCCTTCCTTTTATTGAGAATCTGGCCTTTCAAGAAAACAAGGAGAAAAGAAATGCACAAAAATACTGTTGATCATTTAGATATAGGATTGTTTACTAGTTTTTTCTTCGTCTGCCAGTAAAACAGTTACACAGACTTGTTTTAAATAAAACGTGCTGTCTGTGACGAGCACGCTGGGAGGAATGGTCGATTGTTTTAAAACAGGAGATATTATTTTAGATTTACCACTATCAAGTTTTGATTTGGCTGATACATGAACCTCTCTGTCATGAATATTAATAATGATATTAGTAGTTAATAATTTCAAGAGTATGCTCTGTGCTGAGATAAGCTGACATATTTACCATGTTAGTGTAACTTTGTTCTTATGGTGTGGTTTTGAGTGTCGACTCAATAAAGTCTGATTTTATTCTTATTTGTACAAAAATAAACTAATGTGATTTTGGACCTGTGATACTGAATGCTGACTGTAACCTGTGCAGTTAAATAGAAACCAAATAACTGCACATGAAAAGAATATAAAATGTGACGCTATCAGTAAAAACAGTGACTGACAAAGAAGAATAGTAGCTCAAAAATCTTACTGGTACGATCTTGAGATGTTACACGGAGCAATCGTCTGTCATTGCTACAGAGCCCAGAGTCCAAAACCAAAGACAAGCACCTGGAGAACAGAGAGAGCTTGAGTTAAAAGACGAAGAAGAAAAGGCAAAAGTATCTAAAACCAGTCACAGTGACAGAGGGGTGCACACAAGAAAACGAGAAGCAGATTAAAAACATTTTGTCCTTTGTTTCGTGTCATTTACTAAAAAAAAAAAAGCTTTCTATCGCCAAGATATTACAAGACATGTGCATGGATAACATAAAGTGTGAGGCTGTGTGGTTGGAAAGCAGTGTCCCATCTCTGTTTTGTCATGTATATTGTCCCCTGGCCTTTATGAGCTGATATGTTCAAAGCTCTTAAAAATGAATGGTCATGGGAAACTCTGTGGGCGGTGCCCAGTCTCCACAGGGAGACCCAGCTCTGCCAGAACCCCCAGGGCTAAGCACTGTCTCTCTGTCTTATTGTATTCCATGGCATTGTTGCAACAGAGTTTCAGAAGCTATTTCATATTCCATGAGAAATGTAGGTGCGCTCACAGACGCAGTCGGCAAAACCTACGAGCGAGTGTCCACTGACTGGTGGAGTTTAAGGTGTGCAGAGGTTTAAAAATGTGCACAGATTATGTGCACCCTGTACGTCTCTGAGTGTTCTGCTTACATCCAACCTTGTTTGGTTATCTTGTTGTTGGTCAGAAAAATCTGAAATACTGGCAATGGAACAGTAAGACGACTGTTTGAAGCAATATTTGTTGGACCAATCAGTGTTTTAAGCCCGTATAAATGCAAGGACGTGCTCATGCTCGGCAACTCTGAGGGAACCTTCATGAGAGACGAAGCTCTAGCTCTAACTTTAAAGATTTGGCCTCGCGCCACTTTTCAGTTTCAGGTAGTTTTTTTTGACAACAACAAATCCTCTCACAATGTTAATAAATGTGAAAAACCAAAAGAAAGAATTCATGAGAAAATTCCACATCCATGCCTTAATCTATAACACTGTGTGTGCTGCTCCTCTGCTTATGCTCCGCCCCTCCACCGCTGTCAGCCAGGTGTGTTTTGTGTACATTTGACACACACACAGTAAGAGTGTTTCCAGATGTTATACACAGCAAACTGGATATTCCTGGGGCATCAAACGAACAACAATAAGACTTTTGTTTCAGCAGTTTTCTTCACCTTCATGATTTCCACTCATTATTGCATCTGCAATATTTTGTCAGATTCAACAGTTTTCTGTCTTCTATGAAACATAAACGTTGTAAAATGCACTGGAGTCCAGGCAGCAGTAAGTCATGAACACACGCACCTTTTGATAGTGTAGTGGATGCACCTCAGGAGGGACACAATTCCACCCCCCACACAGCCAGTGTCTGCCTGACAAATGCTATTTCATACCAGATCCTCTCTCGAGTCGGCCATTTTGTGTCACAGCGGCTCACCCCTCCCTTCTGGTCTAGTATTATTTCATGGCCTCCTCTCACACTGTAGGGGGCAGTTTGTGTCTTTGTTACTGAACGAAGTTTGGGGCACACACACACACACACACACACACACACACACACACACACACACACACACACACATACGACTCTGTAATGTTACTCTGACCAAACCTATTGCATGCTGCCTCGTCTCCAACCACGCATCCATTTTGTGCTAAATAGGGAATAAACATCTGAAGGCCCCGGGCCACATTATTATTTACATTAGTGCTAGTTAGCTATTGTTAGCTATGACCACTTCTACAGATTCTCTAGAAAGGCGGAGATATGCTGACGCCCGCCGTATCGTCAAAGGACGTCACTGTTTGGTGTCCAACGGCTAAAAGAAAGCGTCACAATGCTCTCCTTAGAAATTACCAATCAACACATCACAACTAAATAATTACTACAAATTAAGAACACATGAGATGTGTCAGAGTTGGAATGTCTTATTGTCTGACATCATCACAGCCTGGGGTGAACTAATATGTTAATTATATTCTATTAAAGGACTGCTACGCTGTGTTAACATCTAAGGCCATGAGACTTTTGGCTAAATGAGGATAAAACATGGGTGAAAAAGAGGCATTATAAGACATGAAACATTCTGCAGTAGTAAAATAGGAGACATTCAAGGGAATGGAGACATTTCAGACAGTTGGACAATTTAGCTACTCAGGATGAACATGGTAGCTAGCTCTTTACTAAGACACTCGATGTTGATGTATATCAGAAAAGAAAGGATGAAATAAAGACAGGAGTGAATAATAACACACAGTTGATGTAAGGAAACAAGATGTACTCCATTCAGAGCAGCAGTAAAACAAGTGTTTACTAACCGCGTTTGTTATTCTGGGACTAAATGCAAGGACAGACAGGGCCAGGGGTGATATGTTGCTGAAGAAGGTTGCAGTGTGGGCATGCACACAGATGCACGTTCTCACACACTGACCCCCTGCCGGTGCAGATGGTGCTAAAGCAGGCCCTGTGCTTGCTGATAAGCAACAGGAACAGTGCTCCCAACAGGGAAGTTGTGTTTTCAGAAGGAAAACTGATTTCTAATTTGTGTGTGCTTTGCCTGGACTCAGAGTCCATTAGCAGCAGGGCACCACAAACACCTAACAGAGATCCACAGTGCTCGGAGCCCTAACTAGACTCATACAGTTAGTGATGTTCCGTGGGTGCCACTGAACAAATCCATCATTTCTTTATAAAGTAAATGGTGATATTGTGCGCTGGTGTTATCTCAGAAAACCTTTAACTTCACTTTTACACTATTTAAAAATGTTAGTGAGCTGACAACAACTCACGAAGCAAGACGTGAGTATGAGCCCGAGCCATGAAACACATGAAACACATTTAAATGTCACACACTGGACAAACGTAACATCTAAAATAATTTCCTGTTGTTATCTTTGAGAATGAACATTTTTTGTCCTGCTGTATTAATTTTACTTTATTTTATTAAAAAAACTCTATTTTATGATATACTAATTTTACTTTACTGATAACCTGGATGAATTTGATGAATAAATACTGAGCAGGAAAGAGTTATACTCAAAGAGTTACAGGATGAAATCATCAAATCCGTCTTTGCAAACAAAACCAAATTCACAGCATGTCCAGCCTTTCCTTCACTCTGTCTGTTACTGTTAGCCGTTCCTTATGTACTCATTAGAGAGGCGGGGCTACGTGTCGTGTGGTTTGTTTGTTTTGGTGTGAGATTTGCACATGAGAGCTCTGCTCATGAAGGATATAAATCCACAGACACAACATCTATATCGACTGACTACAGAAGCAAAATCAATGTTTAGGTCCAGCTCATTCTTGTCTAGAATGTATCTAGAAAAATACATCGTTGTCAGGCTCTAATCATAGATCGCCCTAGTTAGTGAACGATGTTGTAAAACTTCTGTCAAGTGGTGTCAGACACACCAGATATTTGTTCTTTCGATCAGTGTAATAACCCCTGATTCTTCTACTGAGCAAACAGGAGAAGTTGGAAGAATCGGAAAGAAAGAAAAAAGCTGGGAGTCATTGCATATAAAAAAAAACATACACACACAACCTTGGGACACACACACACACAAACACACTCATGCGCGCGCACACACGTTTGTAAAATATTGCATATTACGTAAAGTTAATACCAGGAAGAAAAAGGGTTTTTTTTATGTTAAAAATGCACAGAGTTGCATAAAGACCAGGAAATCTCTCAGTCTGAATGAACCACTGGTCAAATATCCAGAAACATTTAAGGCAGAAGCTTACTGATTGCTACCTAAAGCATCTCATCAAAGTGCATTTAACCATAAGAGTTGGGATGTACGTCTGCTTTTGAAACTGTGTGAATGAGAGAAAATCCAAAATAAAATTCATATTTGTGTGCTGAGTTCCTATTTTTAAAGACTAAACATATATGGTATAAAATCATCCCACCCTGGAAAAAAACAATTCAAAGAAATTATTAAAATCCCTAAATTACCACCACATTCACACCTATAAATTAATGTATGTACATTTTCAGCTGTAGCAGTAGGAGTTTTTAAATTGCACGTGGGTTTGTATATACATCTTTGAATTTTGAATATTCATTCCTTTTTTCCAGTCGAAAAACCTAAAAAACACAAGACCAAAAGCTATAAAAACAAAACAGCATATTATTGTCCTGTCATAACATTAGCCCATTTAAAATGTCTAAATATGTGTAGTTATTAGGAATCAAGTGTCTTGTATATGACTAACACTGAGCTGACTGGCATGGACGCCGGATGGGAACAGAATAACTGGCTTTGCTAAACCGTCCATTATCTGCATTTATGATGTTAAACATGAGTTTTTAAAAGATATACTAAAGTAATATTTATTGTTCTTTTTTGTTGTTGTTTTACGCTTTTGTTTGATTTCTCGTCTGGGGGAAAGAATTTTGTTACAACAAAGAAGATCTAGTGAAAGCTACTGTAACAGCGAGACTTGTATATTCTACACTAACAAAACATCATTTGGTACGTACAAGTATTCAGCATTATTCTATTCTCTTATTTTACATCGGAGGGGCTGCATGCCAGTAGAGATCAGAGAGGAAATATTATTTTTTAAATTTGTACATAACAAACATTTAACTGCTGCAACACTACAGTGAAAGCGTATATAAACAGTACAAGAGGCTCTTGTTTTTCATCGTCACTGGTTACCCTTGGGAAATATGAATGTAAATGTGAATCGACTTTTGTTTCTTATAACTTCACACCACTAAATAAAAAATGCACAATGAATTCTACAATTTGCCATGCCCTTAAAATAATCCTGTTTAATATAAAAGAGTATGTCGTGTGCTGATTCCATGTGAGCTTTTATAGTATTTTTCACAACAGAAACCAATTCTGTTAACTCTTTTCGACCTGAGGGTCCTTGCCCTGGGACCAGAGTACATCGTTAATAAAACTGAACCTGCTGCCTTTTTTCCAAGCATGTTAAGCGTGGTACATTCAGTGACGAGGTCGTCTAAGTCTACACTGATTCAGATGAAGATTTTTGTAAGGATGTCAAGCATGGTGCATTCAGTGACGAGCTTGTTTAAGCCTACAATGAAGATAGCACTGATATGCTTTATACTAGGAGATCAGATTTACATCAGAACAGATTGAGGATGGCTTCAGACAAAATCCACGTTAACTTTTATGCACAATAGCACGTTCAACAGGAAAATTAATGAGATTTTCTTTTTGGCTTTACACTTCAGGTTTAGACTCCATAAGTGATTCCCAAATTCTTCTAATGTCCCTTGAAAGATGTTAAAGCACAAAACTGTTAGTAGTCAAGCTTGCTTTTAAATGCATCACTGCAGTATTTAGCATTTGTTTTTTTCAAATACCAAGCCAACCATAAATAGTCATAAATCTTCCATGTGCTGCAGAACATACATGTCTCAGGGGACTCAATATTTCAGGTCCACATAGGGAAGCTGTCCACAGTGCATCACTGTAAATGGCAAATTCCCCTGAAACTCTTTGTCCCATTTTAACAACTATGTTAGGGTCTCACTGTTATTTCAAGTCTGTAGAAAATTTTGCTGTGTCTCTCTTTTTAGTTTAATAGAAAAAAAGATCATTGTATCACAGTGCACGTCCCTGTATATTCCTGTGCACAGAAGAACACCTTTGAGCATGTAATCAATTATGCACAAACACAGACATACACAAGCACAAATGCACGGACATCCAACACAGTTGGTGACCTAACAGGAAATTTAAAGGTTTTTAGCTAAGCACTTGTTGAGGGTGAGATGATTGCCACTGAAAAGCTTTCAAGGGCTTTCAAAGAGTGCGTAAGGTCATAGCACTTTCAGCCTCTAATGCTGTAATCTTTGGATGACATCCAAAGAAATGGCACTCTCCATACCTCCTACACTAAAAACATATACAGTACAGGGAAAAGTAAGACTTTAGCGTTTCAGATTAGACTTTCTCTTGATCGTATGAGGCTGCTGGGAACAGTCAAAGGTGCAGTGGTACAGTACAAGTGACCTTACTTAGTCTGAGTACACAGTGAGGGCTGTCTTCTGAATTCAGCAGCGCTCTTTCACTGCTCCACCAAAACAAATATAAAAGGACATTTTTTTCTCAACATTTTCTACACATTTTTTACTGTCAATTTTTTTCTGAGTGGGTTATGTCATACTGCATGGGTGACATCATTTCCATATAGTTCTAGATCTGGAGGTCAGAAGAAGGTACATTAAACAACCTCCTATTGGAGGTTGATAGATGCACCACCCCACTTGCTATCTTATGTGTACTTTTGCCGGCTAATCTACTTCTTCAAACCTCTGTGGCAAAATGAAAGTACATGACAACCCAGTATATTATATGGGATTTTATTTGTTTAATTGAGCAGCACTTTGGAACGTAACCTGACTGGATGTTGACTTCTCTGGCTAAAGTTAGCTAACGCTCTAAAAACCAGAGGAAAATTGAAACTCAGGAATGAAGTACAGAAATCCCAAAGACATTTTTCTGACTTACAAGTTTAATATTTTTGTCACTTTGTTTATGGTGTTTACACTTGTTTGTGAATCTCTGTAAAATAATTAATTAAAATGTTATTTTAGATGAAAAAGTCTAAGGATATTTAAGCAAAGCTAGCCTGTGGCTCCCACTGCTCAAAGTATCTTTCTCACTTAAACCCCTTTTACAAACTTAGAATTTGGTCCTACTTGCATTTTTGTGTTCTGCAAACCTCAGGCGAGGCAATAAATATTTGTATGTTCTGTATCTGTTTCTGCTATGTGTCATTGTTCTGTTGTGAAGATAGCTGATACTTGTTTGAGTGTTGATATATTTCTGCTTTACAAGGCAAACATAGTCCTCACGTTGCATGTGGTCACATAAAATAATAACTAACAATAGCCTGACTTAACCATGAAGTTTAATATGAAAATAACAAAAACTATTAACAAACTCACAAACAATGAGTTTATATCTTAATGTTTATATAAAAAAGTGCATCTAAATACTTTTTAATCACTTAGTTGGACTTAATATGAAAAAAAAATGATACCACGTTGTACATTAATGTATTAATACACACTAATGAGGAGTAATAATTTATAGACGATTAACCACTTACTGATACTGACACACTTTCTTTATCATAAAAACAAACAAACAAACAAGCAACAAAAGATGTAACAACAAGAACTAAATATACAAAAACAAAGAAAACATTACACAAGAATAATGCAGTGTAAAAATAATACACAATCCAAAACACATTCATAGCAGTAGATATAGCAAAAGAAGAGTGGGCAACACTCCTGTGCAAGTAACCCCAGCAGAAGGGGTTACATGAAGAGGATGTGGGACCTATGGAATCTGAAACAACTAATTGCTCAGTGTTCCATTATTCAGAAGGAATTTCTATCACAGCTGGAGATCTGTAAGGTACAATACAAATGCTATAGCAAGGGGGAGCCAGGATGTCAGGTCAGGGGGGAGATATCATCACCTCCACCCAAGATTGGATATTAAGCCCCAAGTAGAATGAAGAACTGAACCAGCTGACTGAAAGAACAACATCTGGGCAGTCAACACCTACACCCTGTCGGTCATCACATACCCTGCTGGGATAATAAGCTGGTCAAAGAAGGAGACAGAAGCCTCCGACATCAAGACAAGGAAGCTCCTTAACATGCATCAAGGGTTTCATCTCCAGTCCAGCACCCTGTTCACTAAGCAAAACGCTTTGTGAAACAGTAAAGGTAAAAATCTGAGTATTAATGCATATTAGTATAAATAGCTCTTAAAAGTACTCCAGCCCCTGGGAGTAACAGAACCTGGGGGCATGTTTTCCAAGTCACTAAATTAAATTCAGTTATATTCCAAGAGCACTGACCTAGAGGGGAGCTGCTATTGACTAGTGTGGCCAAGAAATCTCCCTGACCTGCAAGGCTACCAGGGACAAGGGGTTCTCAGAGAAAAGCAGGTCAGATACCTAGAGGAAAAAGGTAGTTAGACCTGGGCAAGTCCCCTCACCCATCGGCTCCATCTAAGCTCTGCACTGCCTACTGAGTGAGACCCACAGGATCAGAGAGTAGGACTTTTTTAAAAAAGACCCCATCCACACTTTCTGTATTGGAGTGCTGGTCCCACCAAACCAACAAAATCAACAAAGCCTCATTGGTGGAGTGCTGCAGAAATGGTTGTCCTTCTGGAAGGTTCTCCTCTCACCACAATCAATGCTGGAGCTTTGTCAGAGTCACTATGGGGATCTTGGACACCTCCTAGACTAAGGCCCTTCTATTGTTCAAATTGCGCATTCGGCCGCCTCTAAGAAGACTTTGGTTTAGAGATGATGGAGAGACTGCTCATTGCGACCTTCAGTGTTGCAGACATTGTTCTCTACCTTTCCACAGATCTTTGCCTCGTGACAATCCTGTCTCACAGGTCTACAGACAATTCCTTAGACTTCATGACTTGATTTGTGCTCTGACGTGCACTGTCAACTATGGGAAGAACTATAGACAGGTGTGTGCCTTTTCACATCATGTCCAATCAATTGAATTTACCACAGGTGGTCTCCATAGGTGTAGAAACGTCTGACAGATAATCAGTAGAAACAGGATGCACCTGAGTTCAATTTGTAGTTTCATCGCAGGCTTCACTTGCCTCAGTTTAATTCACAACAACAACACTTGGTTTAAGACGCTTTATATTATAAGGTAAAGACACTATAATAATCCAGAAAAACCCCCAACAATCGGATGGATAACCACTTGGTAACAGTGGAAAGGAAAAACCTCAGAACCAAGCTCAGGGAGGGGCAACCATCTGCCTCGACTGGTTGGGCTTGAGGGTAGGAAGACAGGACAAAAGACACACTGCAAAAAAGGGCCAGAGATTAACAATAACTAATGATTAAATGCCGTCTCTGTCCCCCATGCGACAGAGACAGACTGCCACAGCGGTAACACAGAGAGACAGACAATCATTCATTCACACTGATGGGAAATTTGGAATCACCAATTAACCCAACCCCACTAACTCCACGTTTGTAAATGAAAATAAGACTGAAGTTATTGTTTTTGAAAGTCATGCCCCTTTGGATAAGTTAATTGACACCCTCGGTCCTCTTGCTTGTCATCATTCCCACACTGTAAGAAATAGTAAGTGTTTAAGAAAAGAGTGTTTATAGATAGCTCTTTTAAATTAGAGAAGCAAGTGTCCGCAGTGGCAAATACCAGCTTTTATCAGTTATGTGAAATTGCCAAAGCGAAGCCTTATTTTCCTCCTAAAGACCTAGAAAAACTTATTCATGCCTTCATCACCTCAAGATTGGGCTACTGCAGCTCTCTCTATTTGGGCCTTCTGATGGACACTCATCTCTTCATCACTTGCAGTTGATCCAAAATGCTACTGCACGTCTTTTAGGTGTTAGAAGGTATGAAGACACGTTTTAAAAATCACTTTTTTACGGTGGCTTTTAATTCAAGCTCAGTTTGAGTACCATCAGGTTTGTTTTATGTTTGTTTTATTTCTTTTTATGTTAAATATATTGTCATTACCTCATCTATTAATGTCTTTTTTGTCTGTATTTGTTTGTTATTGTTTTCTCTTGTTCATTAACTAATTGTGAAGCACTTGGGTCAATTTGTTGCTTTTAAAAGCGCCATAGAAATAAAATTGACATTGACATTGTACTGTGGAAGAAAGCCAGAGTATCCTGAGAGAACCCTTACAGACCTGGCAAGAACAACCCGTTTTAAATGAGTGAAAGAGTGAACATCTAAGAAAAACTACACCTTGATAATGAAAGAGAAAATAACGCCATTATATTCTCTGAAGAAACAAGCATAATGTTCATCTGTCCAGTTTTTCAGAAACTCAGAGTCAAAAAATTGTCTCAGAAAGATAGAAAAAACCTTCACTGTAATGATAATAAAGATGATGATTATTATAATTATTGTTTTAAATAACCTGTCATTGAATTTCTTGGTGTACTTGAATTTCAGTTGTATGCTTCTCCACCTTTGGATGTATGACAGCAGTTCTCCCATCATGTAATGGCACTGACACAGCACATGTCCCAGACCTTTCTATGACCTTGTCTTTCGCTATCTAATATTCACTCTCTCTACCAGGAGTACTTCTCCTTCTCTTTCCAGTCTTTGTGACTGCTTGCGTTAAGCTCTCTCCCCTCCTCCAGCCAAGTCTTCCATATTTTAGTAGGTTTTAGCGAGGATCAACTCTCTGAGGTTAAGTTGTTCTTTTCAAAGGTCTGTGTATGTGTATGTGCATGCTCAGTAGAGACCACCACATCCCAGAGGTTAAGTCAAGTGTTTCAAATATCACTAGGAGAGGTGTTTTACTATTGTGCAGCCAGTGCAGCATGTGTTTGTGTGTGTGTATGTGTGTCCCATCAGTAGAAAGATATGACGACAAAAATGGAAAGATCCTTTTTAGGGTTTGGACATAAAAGTCAGGAAGCCATTTGGAGTCTTACCTGCTCTTTCTTTTGTTTCTCTTGCTCTCCCCTTCTCTACTCTCTCAGACTGTCACATCCACTTTCAGCTTATGTTGTGGTGTGCAGTGTTGGGGAGTAACGGAATACATGTACCGCCGTTACGTATTTAAAATACAAAATACGAGTAACTGTATTCCGTTACAGTTACCGTTTAAAAAGGTGGTATTCAGAATACAGTTACTTTGTTGAAATAAATGGATTACATGGCGGTCTTTTCCTGTTTCATATGTTCGGCTATGCCCTCTCTATGTTTGGTGTCCACGCCCCAAACAAAACACGCATTAAGAGGCTCTAATGCCTGTATCTCAATCTCATGGCCCATGTCACCTCTACTTGCGGCCTGCAGAATGACGTGAAGAAATATTTAAAAAAATTATTCACAAAAATGATTTAATATGAAGACAATAAGCAGAGTGTTACAGGAATAACCTTAAAGAATGTAGCATCATGGCCAGAGTAGTGCTGCAGGGAGAATGGACTGCCATACCCGTTATGTGTCTGTGACTGAGGGTGGGAGAAAAAGGAGAGTCGAAAAGTACGAGCTGTCACCGACCAGAAGCGGGAGATGGAAGCATGTAAATATAATAATAACCACTGCAGCCAAAAAGAGAGCCTGACGAGCCCAGCTGTAAGTAAGCGATTAAGACTCGACTGTACGCTGTGTTCCTGTTTTTCTCCAAAACAATAAGTTCTGTTGGAGCAGCCTTTCAACGCCTCTCTCTGTTGTCTGGGTCAACTTTGCTAGCGAGAGACAAAGTAAAGCTAGTTTTCGGTTTCGAGCCCGACATGAACCCGACGTATTAGCCAGAGGTCCCTTTACTACGGTTCGGAGCCGCTGACCTGTTTTATATACGCGCGAATAGTTTTCTATACGAGATCGCTGCAAAAAGTGCAGCCTTACCTAATGTCCACCTACTGTTACTCATTTTATATTAAGATTAAAACATCTAGTCGGTATTGGTATGGAGAGTAACCTTTAGTAAAAGTAATAATTCACACAGCAGTATTCAGAATACGTTACTCTCATTGAGTAACGTAATGGAATACGTTACAAAATACATTTTTGGGCATGTAATCTGTAATCTGTAGTGGAATACATTTTAAAAGTGACCTTCCCAACACTGGTGGTGTGTGATATGCAGTGTAGGGACTAACGTGTTATTAAGTAACACATTACAGTAACTACATTGTATCTATGAAGCGCCTTGAGGCGACTTTTGTTGTGATTTGGCGCTATATAAATAAAATTGAATTGAATTGAACTGAATACATTATTATTGTGGCAACGAGCACAGTAACTAGTTATTATGCCAAAATCAGTAACACATTAATCATTACGGGGATTTAAATAGGGTCGTTTTTCGTTACTTTGTGTGTTGTGTTCGACTTGCCTCCGAAATCGGAACACGGACCTGGGAATGATGTCACACTCGAGTAAACGGCGTTCTGGTTAGCCTCGTCAGAGAAGTCGGCATTCCAATATGGCAATGCCCTTGAAAACGGCTGTTTTGCTAAAACAAATTACTACTAAGCACATATGCAGCCATAGCTGGACTCGGTGGGCCGATGGCAATTTTTCGTTTTGATATGCCGATGTTTTTTTGTTGTTGTTTTTTTTCCATAATGGTATAAACAATGAAAGGTGGTGGATTGGCCAGATGCTGGCAGATGTGTAAAAAATAACTCTTTAACTGTTTTCTGGTGGCATCGCGGAGCTCCACAGAGTCAGTAACATTAGCAAGTGGTGGAGGCCAGCAGGTGGATGAGAGAAAGAGGAGGCAGGAGGAGCAGAGACCCGAGGCGGCCGCTGGTCCGAGTGTCAGGTGAACTGAACTTCAGGTCAGAAGTTATGACTGCAGTCTCTCTGGGTCAGATATAAACCAAGTTCAGGTGGAGTTTATTTTCATTGTGATGACTTTTTACAGTCAGTTAAACAACTCATACTGCGTGCTAGCTAGCATGACAGAGTTTCTATACAGCTGGGTGGTGCTATGATGTTACTGATGTTGAACTTTATTTAATTCATAAGGTTAATTAGTAGAGTTTCCAACCTTCCCGTAAAAAACGGAATCGTCTCGTATTCAGAGAAAATATTATGCAGTTTGTACTGAGGTGAAAAGGAACACAGTTTGACTTCAGCTA
>NW_024582798.1:431189-441019 GCF_018398535.1 Haplochromis burtoni
GAAAGAGGAAACCAGCGGATGTCGCGCTAAACAACAGCAGCACTTTTAAGCTTGATCAGCTGTTGTTAGAATTTATTTAATATTAATTTCTAGTATCAGCTGATGTTTGCTGGAGCCACAGCTGTAAAGCTGCTGGTCATGATATCAGTTTGGATATGTGGTGACAGCTGACAGCTGGTAACTGTGCAGGGGCGGGTCTAGCAAAGTTTTGCCACGGGGGCAGGTAGGGCATTAACAGGGAAAAGGGGGCACAAAAAATACTTTTCTTTCTTATTCTCATTTAAAATATCTCGCTTTTAACAAATAACAAATAACAAATAACAAGACAGTGAACATCACTGTCACAACAGCGTTTGTTTTCATTAAAAGGCTTTATGATTTCTCCTATAATGGTGGGCCGGTCTCTAGTAAAAATGCTCGGGCTGATTTTTTGTCCCAGTCCAGCCCTGTATGCAGCTCATCTGCAGTCTGGTGTTACCTACATCTTCCCGCTCGGAGGCAGGATTTCCGAGTTCTGAGTACAATCAAAAGCATCACGACTGCAGTTTTCGTGTTGGATGTAAAAAGCGCATGTGACGCTGTGACGTAGGCTAGAATCATGGCGGTAGTCGACGACGGTCCAGGCGTGGGATTTCTCTCGTGAAAATATGCACATTACTTTTTTCCTTTCTGTTGATAGGTGGCACAGAGCACTTTTGGCAGGATAGTGCTAACATGTAAGCAAGCTAGAAGACTGGCAATCTTGCTGGGTTTCCAGTTAGGGAAGCAACACATTAACAAGAGAATTCTGAGTAAAACCAAAGTTACTTTCCCTAGTAACTAGTTACTTTGAGTAAGGAGTAACTTGAAGTAACTGAGTTACTTTTGATAGAGTTAACTAGTAATGTAACTAAGTTACCAATTTAAAGTAACTTACCCAACACTAGTGATATGTAAATCCATCTAAGACAATAGCAATTCCTTGAAATATTCCGAGATCTTTTTTTTTTCAAACACTATGTGTTGCCATTACAGCACTCTAATCCTTCTAAACAGCATGACCCTCTGAAGGCTTAACATTTTGAACTTGTACAAGCTGTACAGTACTGAGCTTTTATTGACACTTTGAAATGCCTGCAGCTGGTGGCATACTTAATGCTTAGTAGTATTCTCACATACTGTAGTTTTCAAAACCAGCAAGCTAAAAAAATATTCTTCAGTTTCCATGATGACATATGACTGGAACCCCATGTGTGTGCCCTTAATAGTATGCAGTCACACTGTAAAACAAAGCACAGTAGTGCTTTCAAACCAAGACTAATGCTAGCATGACAACACAACAGTTTTTATGCTATTAAGCATAATAAACTCATCTCACTATCTACACGAATTTTACTCTGCCTATACTCTCTTCTTTACCTCTGTTGTGCAAAGTCCATTGCTTTGATGGTTGGTATTTAAATTTACCACCTTTTGTCACGATCCTGGGACTTATGACCCAGCGTTTTGAGTTTTAGTTTATTTTGATGTTTATAGTGTATGTTTAAGCTCATTAAATTGTTCATTTGCTTATTAGTTTCCCCTTGTGTTTTCAACCCCTGTGTTAACCCATATGGAAAAGATATATATAAATCTTATAAAGTTTGTATCTGTCTTGTGTGAAACTTAAATGAAAAGCATACAAGAGTGAAAACAGATATAAGATCCCTTGAAAAATCATATAAATTAAACTTGTATGTTTAGGATACTTACTAAACAATATATGAAAGTAATGAGAAAGTGGCCACTTTCATGAGTAAATCATATCAGTCTTATATGATTCACTATATGAAGTAGGCCACATCTTATGCAAGTCTTTTATAAGTTTTTACTATTTCTTTTCCATATGGGAAGTCTCTCTTCCCCCTTCACGTGTTTCATGGCTGGATGTCTTTTGATAACTTCATGCTGTCAGGTCTGCATTTCATTATGTTTCCTGCTCTATTTTGAAAGAGGTCCCGTGTTCCTGTGTTCATTGTGTTTAGTTTTAAGTTTCCCCTGTGATGTCAATAGGTTCATGTGTGTCAACTGTTTCCCCATGTGTTGCCACTTCCCCTGATCACCTCATGTGTGTATTTAAGACCTCTGTCTTCCTGTGCTCAGTGTTGCGACCTCCCTTATAGCTGTGTGATTTTCCCTGTGTCACCTTGTGCTTTAGTTTTCCCAGTTTAATTTTGTATTGTTATTTTTTGTCCCACCACGCCGGCAAAATAAAGCTGTGTTTTTTTAGTTTACTTTTCGTCTCTGTGAGTTTGCGTTTGGGTCCTTCTCTTGCCTGCATACAGCCGTTTTGTGACAGAAGGACCAGACAATGGACCCAGCAACTCACAACCCCTCTGCTGAGCTCTGGGAGGACATGATTTACGCAGTGGAGTTTCTCTGCCAGGAGTTGTTTGCACTGCCTAAAATGGACAGAGAGAGAAAGGGAGAGAAGGATTCGCAGCCCAGCCTGCCTTCTCCCACTCCCCGGAGAAAGCGGCGCTCACGTCGCCATGACCCCACAGCTGCTGAGCAAGCCCTGTCAGTGAGTAATTGTGACTGTTTCTCACTCAGTCTGAGCATTGTGATTATGGACAACCTGCTGTTGAGCTAACTGAGTTAGAGACTGCAGATCACGCTCCTTCTATGAACTGTTTAGTTTTCCAGCCAGCTCCCGCACCTGTGACCATTCCTCGGGTGGGAGTGGCTAGTGCCCAGCAAGAGCCTGCATCCATTTCTGTTTCTGCTGGCGGCTCAGTTAAGCCCATCCAGCAGTTTTCCCATGTTCTGGAGACTAAGGAGAACAGCTACAACAACCACTACAACCACCATCGCAGCTTTCATTGTAACAACCACCAACCTTTACTTCAGTCTGTAGCTCAGTCCCCAGTGTCGCCTGCTCAGCTCTCTGTAACACAGCCATTAGCTCCTTCACCAGCAGCTCCATTTGCACCTGAACCATTAGCTCTGTCGCCCTCAGTGCAGTCCCCTGTTGCAGTTCAGTCTCCTAGTCTGCTACACACTCACCCACCTGGTCAGCTACACATTCAGCCAGGGGTCCCAATACCCTCTGGCCCTGCATCTGCTCCTGCTGGAAGCTCGAGTGAGCCCATCCAGCACTCCGCAGCTCCCACGCCGCCGTCTGCCTCATCGGCTGGGGGTTCTGTAGAGCCCGGCCAGCACTTCCTCATGTCTGCTGGGGGTTCTGGAGAGCCCGTTCAGCAACCTGTCTCCACTGGAGGGTCCGAGGGATCTATCCAGTCTGCAGCACCACCACCTGTGATTTCCACGATGTTGTCCGCAGTGCCGTCCTCACCTGGTCCTGCCTTGCCTGGTCCTGTGGTTGCCGCGCCTGGTCCTGCCTCGCCTGATCCTATGGTTGCCACGCCATCGCCCCGTCCACGTCTGGCTCAGCCAGCTCAACCTCATCCATGTGTGGTTTGGCGTTGGCGGCCGCCTTCTAGGCCACTGACTGGGCTTCTTCGCCGGTGCAGACAGCCTTTGGAGCTGCTTCGTCACCACCACTGGCTCCGCGGCCGGCCTCCAGAACTGCTTTGTCGCCGGAACTGTTCAGTCACGGACTACTGAACCGTCGGCCTCCTGAACTGTTTAGACTCTTGTGCTGCTGTCCTCCGGGTCGGCCCCCTGAACTGCGGAACTATGGAGCCATTGGCCCCCACACCGGCCCCTGACCTGAGTTTTGATCTTTTCCCTGTGCCCCTTTGCCTTTGATGGACATTTTGTTTTGTATTTAGTATTCTTGTGTCCCTCTCGGCTTGTTGCCAGTACGTTGAGAGGGTTGCTTCCCTTCATCTTCAGGTCTGGGAATGGGTCCTGACTATTGTTTCCACTTATGACAGTTCACAGTACTCAGCCTTTTTGGATTCTTTGAGTGGAGTGCTCAAGGGTGCTCCATCTGGTTTCTAAGCTGGTGTCTGGTGATATCAGCACTCATGTGAACAATCACAGTGAGAACTAAAGGGGTGTGATTGACAGGAATGACGTGCCTGATATGAACCTAAGTTCTGTTCTGTTTTTGGACTTGTTATTGGACGTGTTCGATCATAATGGACAGGACAGTAAACATGCCGGGACATCCTGAGCAGCGGATCAATAACTCCCCTGGAAGAGGATCACCCTGAGTTGCTAAAGGCTCTAGATGCTGTGTGACTGTCTTGGTTGACACCTCAACAACATAATGTGGAAATCTGGGACAGTTACTCTGGAATGGCAGACTATGATGGTGGTTCACATTGTTAACCTCTGGGTGGTCTTGGGTCGATTTGTGCCATTTTTCATTGTTCGTATACACGCCATTTGCACTGTGTTGAACGGAATATAGCCAACTTTTCCAAAAAAAAAGTCTGGTTACATATATTTCAAAATTCCAGTCTGACTCCCTTAAATTAGCTTCAGTGGCTGAGCTACAGATAAACTTACACTATTGGTCCTAGTGGTCGATTTGTGCCCCATTGAAACCCATTATAAACGCTATTTCCCATTCCACGGTCATTACAACCAAATAATGGGCCATCTTCCGAATGTTGGTGGTACTCGGGAGTCCGGGCCTTGGAATTGTATCTTTTGGGAAATATTTGATTTCTTTGTTTTTTGGGGCTAAAAAAACAGTGCGGCCATGTGACGAAACCGGGATATAAAGGGTTAAAATCCGCGAAATGTAATTAAAACTTGATATGAATATTTCAAGGAGAAGTAGGTCTAAAAGATTGGCTAATTTAAAGTGGAAAAAAATATTAATATATAGATATTTTATGGCACTTTTCATGGCGTGGTCGATTTGTGGCTCTAAGCCCAATAGTGTATGCATTTTTCTAGGACCCCCCAGAGGTTAAGAAGAGAAACCACAAGCTGTGTTCCAGTTTCCTAGGAATCACACTCCTCAGCCTCCCCAAGAAGGTTTACAACTCAGTTTTGTCCTGTTCATGGAACACTGGACGAACTCTATATCTTCTCAAGAATATTTGAGGATGCGTGGGATTTTGCCTAACCAATCTACATGTGTTTTGTGGACTTGTACAAGGCTTTCAACCACGTGCCTCGGAGTGTGTTTTGGGTGGTGCTTTTGTATGAGCCATTCAGTTCTTGTACAACTTTTGCAGGAGCTTGGTCCACATTGCTGGCAATAAGTCAGACTTGTTCCAAGTAGGTGTTGAACTCTGACAGGGCTGCCATTTGTCACAATTCTGTTTATAGTTTTTCTGGACAGAACTTCAAGGCATAGCCAAGTGGCAGACTCGGGGGAGATTACCTCTCTCAGCTGGCCTGGGAATGCCCTGTTTTCTCTCCAATAAGCTGGAGGAGATGGGTGGAGAGAGGGAGCTGTAGGCTTTTCTGCTTAGGCTGCTGTCCCCACGATACGGACCTGCATAAACGGAAGATAATGGACGGGTATTAATGGAAGGTTGTGGTACAGGGGTTTTTAGATTGTATCTTTGTTGAGTTTGAAACTGGTCCACTTAACAGCATGTGCTATTTTGTTGGAAAATCAAATTATAAACAAACAAACCATAATAGAAACTGCATATTTCTAAGCTATTGAATTACTCTGCACTAGCAGAGCTTTGCACTGTGTGTCTTCTAGGTCTCAGATGTTGCCTATTTTCATTCTTTTAATTTTGCTTTCTTTTAGTATAGCTCACTGCATCCACTTTATTACTTTATTTTCTTATTATTATTTAATGTAGCAGGGCAATGCTAGCAATATTCATCAGAAAATCTACCAAAGATAATACTCTGCCCTTTTTTGTTTGACTCATTTTACTTTTCTATTTCATCCAAACTCATATTCCATCCCTACTGGATGTTTTAGTCTATTCGCTTTCTTTTCCTCCCTTTTTCATTCCCTGTCTAAGTAACCAACAGACACAAGTGTCTATTTGGGAAGAGAGTTAGTTAAATGATTTATGCTTGAGTGTCTCAAATACCCCACTGTGTTCTCTCTTTCTCCCCTTCACAAACAAGACCTTTTTTACCCTTTATTGTCCCATAAATCCTCTAGTGACAGAAAAAAAACCCCATGTGCATATTAAAAATGTGCCGTCCAATATTCTATATTGTTCTTAAGTTCAAACATCATCTTTCTTCTGCCTTATGACATTCTATTTCACTTCCATATATTCCTCACATCCACATGCACACAGTTCTTTTACTTGGTGACATCAGCCCCACATCATTAATTTTAATGACCATCAGTATGCCATAATACACTAGAGCATGTCCACACAAATACACACACATGCATGCACACACACACATCCCTACAGCAACAGGCGCCACAGATCCTGGAGCGCAATTATAACCTGCACTTTGTTTATTATCTGTTACAAGGGACAAGGGACTGTGTGTGTGATTTTGATATTATCAACCCTGCATTTCTGCTATCCTAGCCGACACGAGCACCTCTTTTTGTCCTATTTGAGAGTCCAACATTAAAGAAATCCTGAAACAAGCAAAGTGGAGCAGGGAAAGGTGTGGGTTGTGTGTGTGAGACACAGAGAGAGAAATGGAGAGATTTAAAGATACAGTATATTACCAAAAGCATTCACTTACCTGTCCAAATCCCTGAATGACCTTCATGGCCACAGGTGTAGAATATCAAGCACCTAGGCATGCACACTGCTTCTCTAAACATTTGTGAATGAATGGGTCACTTTCATGAGTGGACTGAATCGAGTGTTGTACTGTGATAGTGATAGAACAAGGACAGTTTTTCCAGTTGTGAAATTTCCTCTGAGAACAATTGGTAACAACAGCAACTCAGCCACAAAGTGTTAGGCCATGGAAAATTACAGACCATGGTCAGCGAATGCTGAAGCACACAGTGCTCAGAGGTTGCCAACTTTCTGCAGAGTCAATTCAACTTAATAGGGACTTTCAGATTAGGTCAAGATCAGTGCCTGCTTCATGGATTGGGTTTTCATGGCCAACCCTTACAACACTGCGTCTGGTGCTTTGCATTCTGCTTGGTGATGTAAGGCATCCTGTCACTGGGCTCTAGAGCAGTGGAGACGTGTTCTCTGGGTTAGGGTTAGAGAGTGACGAATCACACGTCTCCATCTGGTAATCTGATTGAAGGGTCTGGGTTTGGCACTGTGAGAACAGGACTTGACTGAGCTGAAGCTGTTATAACTGCAAAGGGTGGGCCAATATCTTATTAAATCCTATTGATTAAGTATTGTCACTCAAGTTCATATGCGTGCAAAGGCAGATGAATGAATACTTTTGGCAATATAGTCTATATAACTCAATTAGTACCCATATACATATGAACAAAAAATATATTTTATTCAGAACTGCATCATGTCCACTAATGGAAGGTCATCCCTTATTGCAGTGCAGTATTGCTTTCAAGAGAGTAGAATTAAAAGAAAATTGTGCTTAGCCTACAAAACTGGGTTAAATACAGAAAGACAGAAAGTTTGTCACATGTAAGTATACACAGTATATGCTACAGCCTTATTTATTGTACATTTACATTGTTTATGTAAGTATAAATAAAAGCTTGATGCGGCCATTGTTTTGTCACCCGCTGGCTAGTGGACTACCATCTGAAGGATCATATTTGTTTCCTTTTGCCCTCTTTGTGTTTTTGCTTTAATTGTTTTAAAAAATCCTGGACATGGCCATGTTTTGTAAAGAGTTCAATAAACAATAGTCAACTCCTTGAGACACTCAATGCAGCCAAGTTCTCAATTATATGTAACATTGGTGTTGCATTGCTATGCATCATTTGTTGCTGTATCATTTACTGACTAATCACCCTTGGAACTTCAGTTTGGGGGTTCCACTTCCAGCCAGGGCAACTGTATTCGGTAAGGGGCCCCATGCTAGATTCCCATTGCTAACCAAGCCTTCCTCAGATATGTGTGAGAGAGAGGTAACTGAAGCCATACTGGCTCTGATGTCGCCTGGATTAACAAGGTATACGTCAGATGTTGAGGAACTAAAACACCCTGATTAGTAGTAGAATACTGGAACAAGAAGGCACAAATGAGCAATAGATGAGAATATGGTGTTGTTGGAACGCTACTATGCAACTAACCCTAGTGGAAGGGGTTGCATGAACAGCATGCAGGACCTTTGGAATCTTTGATACCCAACATTAGGGCTGCCACGATTAGTCGACTAGTCACGATTACATCGACTATCAAAATCGTAGACGACTGATTGAATAGTCAACACGTCGTTTGAAGCTTTGTAAGATCACAAAAGATGCAGGAATAAGTAGCAGGATTTAAGAGTGTAATAATGGACTGAAACAGAAGATGGCAGCACTGCATGTACAAGGATGCCAGCTGCCGTTAAACCCTGAAGAAGAAGAAGTAGCTCTGTCCCAGAATTCATAGCGCGGCCCTGCTCAGTTTCCAACAATGGCGGCAGCTAGTTAGTTATAATATTACTCACTAGCTCGATAGCTAGCCGGGGGCAAGGCTCACTAGAGCCGTGAGAACACCGGACTCCCGGCAAATCGTTTTCAAACCCACCACCGTCTTTTGCTACTCAGGTTAAACATGATATATGAGTCACTTAGATAACTTAAAAATGTTATTGTTTGGCTTTTTGTAGTATTTTATTTGTTCCTGAGTAAATCAGTTTGGCTGAGATCAAAGTTATAGTTTTTACACAGCTGAATAAACGTCAAGCAGACAGCTGATTATCAGAAGTGTGAGATGCTCGAGAATTTACTCCGGTGTGCTGTTATATTTTAGATAGCAAGGAATTTATTAAACCTCACCGAAACAATCTGCAAATTTCATTAAAATTTAATAAACTATCATCTTGTCTTTATTGTTAGTTAGCACCTTAAAAGCTTAAAGCTGTAAGCTAATGATAGTTATATAAGAGCAGATGCTGCTGGTGCAATAAGCTGTACATTTTACGTCCAATGGCTGATGATCTGATTAGTCGACTAATCGCAAAAATAATCGGTGACTAGTCGACTATCAAAATAATCGTTTGTGGCAGCCCTACCCAACATCTAGACTGATGTTGAAAAGCCAAGTGGCTCAGTGTTCCAAATTTATGAAGAGCCAACTGGAATCACAACTGGAGACTGATGAGATACAACACAAATGCTACACAAATGATCACAGAGATGCTTGGCTATAAAATGAACAGCCACAAGTTAGCCAACTATTAGAGCTGGAGAAAGGTGTGATGAAGAAAGGGATACCTAAGAAATAAAGTATACCTGAGGTCTTAGAAACTGCTAAGCAATCACTCACAGCCCTGGCCAGCCGATTGAAGAGGTACGCCTGAGAAATAGAAAGCAGGAGTACAAACCAGCTGTATGATCCAAGGTGTACTCTCAGGGGAATAATATGAGAACCTGGGAATCCCACAGGCAAATTGAAACTATGAAGAGGCTGCTTGGTAAGCTGCAACCACCAAATTCCTGCAGAGGGTAAGGAGTCAGCCTGCCGGCCTTGACAATGTGGTTTGGCTCATAAACAGTACCAACTGTTTTAGCAGGAGATCAGTACAGGAGAGATATGCTCTAGAGAAATACATGGTGTGTTCATCTAAAACAAGAGTTCAATAATTACTTTGTCCAAACCTTCAACGTGTCTTTTAGACTCCATTCTTACAAAACTGCTCAAAGAAGGCCTGTCATTAATTAATGTCTCAGTCTTAAATATGACCAACCTATCTCTAATAATCAGCTATCACCTCCTAATCACCTACCACCTAATCAGTGCAGCGTTCAAAACTGTTGACCATAATATCCTATTAGAGCGATTAGAACATGCTGTAGGTATTACAGGTACTGCGCTGCAGTGGTTTGTATCATATCTATCTAATAGACTCCAGTT
>NW_024582798.1:474342-483131 GCF_018398535.1 Haplochromis burtoni
GGAGGAGGCCCCGGGGCCGACCCAGGACACGCTGGAGAGATTATATTTCTTGGCTGTCCTGGGAACGCCTTGGTGTTCCCCCGGATAAGCTGGAGGAGGTGGCTGGGGAGAGGGAGGTCTAGGCCTCTCTGCTTAGGCTGTTGCCCCCGCGACCTGGCCCCGGATAAAGTGGATGAAGATGGATGGATGGATGGCAATAATCAATAATATCAATAACATCACTGGAACTTTTATTAGCACCAGAGACAGTCAGCAGTCAGACACATTAATTTAAGTTTATGACACGCCCACACCATCTTCTTCAGGGAGACTACAACAAGCTCAAAACAGATTTAGCCCTGCTACAGTAACATAAAGATGCTATAAATAATGCTATAGATAATTGCTAGAGATGGCACGATACCACTTTTTTCTGTCCGATACTGATATCATAAATTTGGATCTGCCGATACCGATATGAATCCAATACAGTGTATTTTTTTATCAACTGTTTTTTCAATATCTTGCTGTATAAGTTCATACTGAAGTTTAAAAATATTACACTAGAGCTATTCTGTTAAACCTGTATGCAAAAAATACACTGCACCCAAAATATTTCTTGGATCAGCAATACTGATCAATCTAATAAACTTAAACCTACACCATCCTCCCTATTCTAGTATTTTAAAGAGCACTTAACGGAAATATTAAGCAACCTAAGTAATAGGGTTGCCAACTCCCAGCAAAAAATATTGGGTGTCATGGTTCTGGGCCATTTTGACCCAGCATTTTGAGTTTCTTAGGTTTTGGTATATTTTTGCATGTTTTCTGATATTCTTGTGCTTTGTTGATTATTATTAGAATTCTATGTTTCTGTTTATTCGTGTTTAGGGATTAGTTCTTTCGTTGTGTCTCGTGTTTAGTGTAGGTTTAGTTCTGTGTCTAGTCTGCGTTTTTGTGTAATGGTTTCTTGTTTCCTGTTTTATTGTGAAAGTCCATGTCTCATGTGTCTCAGTTTTGCCTCCTTTATCTCGTCTCGTCAATTACTTCCTCCTGTGTGTATTTAAGTCGTGTCTTCTTATGTTGTAGTCGCTGGTCCGTCTGTGAATCTACTGTGTATCTACCATGTGTTTTCCCTGCTATCAACCATCATCTATCCTCGTCTACTTTCTACTTTCTACTTTAGTTTAGCTTTTGTTCCGTTCTGTCATTGTTCACCCTGTGCTTTATATTTTCAATAAACCACCTTCAAATATCAGCGAGTGTCTGCATTTGGATCCTCCTTTACTTTTCCCCACACGGCTCATCCCACTTGCCGTGACAATAGGGAACCACCCCCCACCCTTCGCCTCATGATGCTTAATCAATGTAATTATTTATTATTAGACATTTTAAATGAGAATAAGAAAGAAAAGTATGTCTTTGTGCCCCCTTTTCCCTGTTCATGCCCTATCGGCCCCCCTGGCAAAACTTTGCTAGATCCGCCCCTGCACAGTTACCAGCCGTCAGCTACGTAAAAAAAGGATCCTGGTGTAGAAAGTAATATTAAACAAATTCTAACAAGAGCTTATCAAGCTTAAACGTGCTGCTGTTGTTCAGCCGCTGGTTTCTGGTGCAAAGTGGGCCAAAAACAAACAAGAGAGACGGACTGGCGACAGAAAAGCCGATCAGCTGATCAGTGATCAGTGTCATGATTGAAGTAGCAACAGGAGAGAGAGAGAGGCAGTCGTTCCATATATCGGTTGTTAAGATTAACGTGGGAATGCTTTACAAACATTTAGAGATGAACTTACACACTTGCTTTACTTCTATGGGATAACTTCTGGTGGTAGTTACACTGGTCTCTTCTCTCCTTCCTGTTTTTACTTTTAATTGATAATGCAGTTGTGCTAATGAGCTACTACTATACTACTGCTAAAAAGGAGCTTTGCATGCATTTGCACAAACGGCAGCCAGCAGAGTCAAGAAGTAAAATTAATATTTTACAAGTACAAATACCCAAATACATGGTTTTAATCAGTGGAGTGTAAACTGATTGTGTAAATACCTGCAACTTGCAATGTAATGTGGAGGGGCCCATTTGATATTTACGTTGCCTGGGGCCTTTTTGCATTATGGGCCCTGGAGCAATGCCCTGCCTGACTTATTATGCCATTGCATAGAAGATTATTGCTGAAAAGGCTGACTGTTCACAGAGTGCTGTATGGAAGCATGTTACTGGAAAGGGGACAGAACGGGGAAATGTGGTAAGAAAAGGTGCAGAAGCAACTGGGATGACTTCAGCCTTTAGAGGACGGTCAAAAAAGGTGGATTCAAAATCTTCTGAAAAAGGATTACAGCTACATTCACAAGTAAGTAAATACATTACGCTAACCCTAACCCAGCATGGTGGTGCAGTGTCTCACACAAAGAGCTCCTCAGTTCAATTCTATTCAATTTTCTGTGTGGAGTTTTCGTGTTCTCCCTGTGTTTGTGTGGGTTCTCTCTGGTTACTCCGGCTTCCTCCCACAGTCCAAAGACATGCACTCAGTGGGGTTAGGTTAACCGATGACTCTAAATTGCCCATAGATGTGAATGTGAGTGTGAATGGTTGTCTTTCTCAATGTGTTGGCCCTGCGACAGACTGGCGACATGTCCAGGGTGTACCCTGCCTTTTTCCTAAGACAGCTGGGATAGGTCCAGGAATCCAAGATTCAGTGTGAAATGTATATCAACTGCTGGTGTTAGGAGTCATTGTGTTTTATTAAGTACATAGTTAAAGCAGCTGCTTACTGGGACACTTTGGAGATGAAGATGCAGATTTGCCTTTTTAAGAGCACAGTGCTACCTAATGGTTTTCTGACCATGTTATTACTGTGCTTGATATGCAAACAAAGACATAGTACCCAAACCCCAAAGAGAATCCATAAGTTATTGTCAAGAGGAAAATGAAAAACACAAGGTGACGTCCTGCACTCCTGTCTGCATGATTTTTTGCAATCTCATAGTGCCTTCAAAAAACCGGACATTAGAAGACTAGTCTTTACTATTATGTGATTTCCATAAAATTAAGCTTTTCCTGCTTGATATTCATGTTCCTGTTAATATTATTTGATTTATTGTTATTCATGGTCTTGGTTCTCTTTGGGGTTTTGTGCTTATGTTATAGTCTATAGGTGTCCTCCTGTGTGCCATGTTTTTCGTGGTCCCCGTGCTCCGTGTTCCCTCTGTCTCCCCTGTCAGTCATGTCTCCTTGTCACGGTGTCAAGTCTGCATCTTTGTGAATGTCTCATGTTTCCTGTTTTATTTCGACAGTTCCAAGCCCTCTGTTCAGTGTTCCTTGTCTCATTATGTGTGATTAGTCTCAGCTATGTTTCCCTCCTGTGCCTCATTCCCTCGTTATCCTCGGTGCATTTAAGCCCTGTTGTCCTCTGCCTGTTGATGCGGTGTCCCATGGTGCCGTGTGAGTGTCTGTGTTTCTGATTTCTCAGTTTTTTAGTTCTTGCTGAAGTTTTTCATGAATGCAGCTCTGCCCTGAAAACTGTTTCTTTGACTGAGCGGATGTTCTGGCTTAGGCTCCACTAAGTAGAAATTTCTTCTGCATATTTTAAAGTTACACTCTGTTATAAATTCAACATGATGTCACAAAGTTTGCAGATAAATTAACAACAGCTTTAGTAACATATTGTGGACTTCTTCTTTTGTGGCTAATTTTATGAAAGGACACAAACCCCATCAATGGCATTCACTAAGAAACTTTTCCAGCAGAGATGGGGGTTGCTGCTTGATGCAAAATGATCTGAATGATAAATGCAAGTGCTAAAATGATAAAAGCAAAAATCCCTCATTAGAACTTTCTCAAAACGTTTGGGAAAATATCAAGAAAATGGTTGTTTTACCAGGGTTCCATAAATTCTTTCTGTCAATGATTCCTGGAACACGTGTTAAAATCATAGCTGGGACAGAGAGGATATTTGGGCCAGGGTTTGGAAGTCGCTGGCCTTCTGTGGGAGTTGGAGAGCTGCTAATGGTCACCTGATGCTAATGACAGTGTGTGCTCTGTCAGCATGTGGAGTTTTTCCACCTATATCTAAATTAATACTGCAGGTCGGAGACAGCTTTGCGGTACATGTATTTTACATGGGACATGGATTTGGAGTGTCCCTTTCACAGCTCAAAATTTTTGAGCCAGAGTATTAAAATAAATACAGAGTAAGATTAGTGGCAGACAGCTTGACTGTTAATTTATTTGAAAAGTGTTAATGGCGAGAATTTTCACTGACCTTATTAATCATCAGAAATATTTAGAACAAACCCTGAATATGTTTCTGGCAGAAACACACAGACATGCATATTGTTGCACAAATGGAAAGCTCTTAAATCAAGATTTTGCTTTTTACATGAAAACGTTAGCAGTGTTATGAAATTTTCATTTTATGCTTTCATGTGCAGAAACTCAAGTCAGCGACAATCATAAACTGCAAGCATCACTTTCTCTCGGGCTTGTTCGGTGTGCACAACCTGTATTTAATTTGCTGGAAACATATCTGGTTATGATTCTGCCATAATTATAAAACGAATAAATTTTCAAGGTATAATTAAGACTAAATTTATTTAAAAGTCATTGCAAGTCATAGCAAGCCTGTCGTTTAAGCACCACTACTCACTACTCATGGTGTGGGGGATATCCTTACAGCCAAGAATCAGTCAGGAATAGATAAGGTTTCCATCATGGTCCTGTCAGGGATGAGGCAGCCTTGTCAAACTGTGTTACCTTTACATTTTTCATAGATTTAATGAGAGAAATTGGGAAAAGTATACACTTTTGCAACAAGTTGCTAGCAACAAAGTACCTAAAGAAACCTAAACAAAACAAGTTAAATTTGTTCTTTGCTACATGGTTCATTGTGTGAAGACACAACATTGGTTTATCCCTTGAGTGAGTTGCCTTTTATGTGTTTGAATGACTTATAGGTCCAGGTTTATTGGTTCAACAAACAAACAAGACATTCCTCTGAAAATGGTCAGGCTCAAGAACTGGATGGGAAATCGTGAAAAACCAGCTAATCTCAAAATAAGATGTCGAAAGACCTTCAGGTAGAATACATACACAAAGATACACAAATCTAAATCATACAACCGCCACCCAAGAGACTGTGATTGTGTTAACTTGTTTACTTATTTACACTAAATGTATGATTATATTTAAGAAATACTTGGTTAGACCTGGAATCAAAAAGGATTCATACTCATTCCACATGGAGGTCAAATCCAATTCTTGGGTAAAAGGCCAGGATATAGTTTATAGAGACAAAGACCTTACTAAATATGATTGCAGACTCTGTAGCTATTGTTTCCAGCACATATATGATGTATGTCAGCACCACAATTAAACGGATCAATGACATCCTTCTGAGCCAGTTGGTAGGAGGGCCTCACCTAACCTAAATCAATGTACATGACCACTGATAACACCCATTCAGCGGGCTAATAGTGTTTGAAGCAGGTGATTAACTGAAATCATTCAAGTGAAACAGAATAGAGTGAAAATGAAGTGCTCAAGAAAAGGCAAGACAATCATTTATTAAAAGGGTATGACTGCTACAAACTAATGTTTCAAATACAGATGATTTTGAATCGTTACGTGAAAAGCCATGTTGAAATGGTGCATGATTTTATGGAAGCCTAAGTGAGTCATGTGTTAAAATAAACTCCTCAAAAATAAAGAAACACTTCATCATCACAATCTAAAACAAAGCAGGGATATCAGTCTGTGACGGGGGCATAAAAGATTATGAATCAGTTTCACCCGCTTTGATGCAAATGAGCGCGACAACAGATGTGCTGTAGACAAAATGGGAATGGTTTTTGCAGGTGGTGGCCACAGACCCCACCGAGCCTGCAGATTGACCTCCAGCTGGAGGTCAATCTGCAGGCTAAACATGCAAAACATTGCAGCTTCAGTGCAACTGGTTTGAAATCTTTGTAGTTATTAATCTTGCTGTCAAAGTTGACCTTTTCAATTGTTTCCCTGAATCTAACAGAAACACAGTAGAGCTTTCCCATCTTCCCATCTACACTGTTCTCACTGCTGAATCAGCAGACTTTTTCAACATGCTTGCAGAAACAGACAGGCACAAATATACACGATACAATAAAGCCTTGTTTGCTGCTAAATGTAGGTGCAAACTTAATGCTTCACTTTATTAGCCTAATTTACTACTCAGTGTTGACCAGGGAGATACTGTGATGCTGAAAACTGCATGAACTTCGAGGCTGCCTGCATATAACACAAGCAGTGTGAAGAAAATAACATGGAGCTGTAGTATTTGCAAATTATGCCAAATCATTACATCATATTGAGTTTAAAAATGCAAAACAAACTTGAATACCATGCTCTGGCTCAGGTGGTAGAGTGGGTTGTCTACCAATCAGAAGGTTGGGGGATTGATTCTGGACTCCTCTAGTCTGCATGCAAAAGTATCCTTCGGCAAAATATTGAACCCCAAATTGCCCCCAATCTATTGGCGTGAGAGAAGGTGTGTTACTGTTAGAAAGTGCTTAGGCAGAGATGCTGTAAAAGTCTGTGTGTAGTTACGTAAATAAACCTAGTAAAAAAGTGTCATATGACTACCAGACATTTACCCTCCGTAAAATGGTATTCAGCCTGTATAGAGGAAGCCTTCAATGTGCAGTCATGATGACATATTGATTTTAATCACCATCTACTTACCACCCAAAACCTCTGTCTATTCAGCTTGTCAAAAGAATCTAACTGACGTGAACACAACAGGATGCATCAAAAAAGGACAAAAAGACAAGCAGTTGTTTTTTGGGGTTTTTTTATTCTTTTTGGGTGGGATTTTTTTGAGCCCACATACTTGCACCATTTCCTTAGGGATTAATGAAGTATTCTATTTCTGATTCTGATGAAGATTAACTGATTTACCAGCAGAGGCCCCAGTGTGACCATGAACCAGCTGTCAGCAGCCATCCAACGTCCAGTGGACTGACACATGGGAGGGAGGTGAACAAGTAAAGTTCAAATGTGGATTAAAGCATTACAAAAAATGCTCTCAATATATTTTTCTCCCAGAGCTTAGAATGATGTTGTTACAACAGATTGGCATTGACATTCTCTCAGAGTTTGAAATCGAGGTGAAACACAGTTCAGATTTCAAACTCTGAATGTTGGAACACACACTCACACAGTTACCACCCTTTAAAAATGTTTTTTGTTTTTCTTTAGAAATTTGCCAACTGTGGCATATTACTTAGCTTTAGAATTTGTTTGATTTCTTTTTCAGGGTCATTGCATCAGTAAGCATTTCTGCAGCTGTGTTATCCCAGTTCAGTTCAGTTTATATAGATGTATTATAATTGTTATGCATGGCCCAATATGAGGCACTAATAATATACTAACTACAGATCCCATAATGCAGCGCTGCAGCCTCCTTGCTGAACGCTAGGCTAACCGGGAACATTCCCGCGTCAATCAAGTCAAACTTCTGTTAGAAGCTCGCCGCTCACTATGGTGGAGAGAAAAGTTGATTCTGAAAGCAGAGCCTTTCAGCGCCAGTGGGAGACTGAATATATGTTTACAGACATGCTGGTAAACCCGTGCGTCTTATTAGTGGAGATAATGTGGCTGTAATGAAGGAATTTAATTTAAGATGGCACTACCAGACAAACGTCAGGATAAGCTGAAAAACCTAAATACAGAAACTACAGAAAGTAGACGAGCTAAAGAAGAATCTGACATTTCAGCAGACTTTTTTCACCAGAACAAAATCACAAAGTGAAGCTGTTGTAAAAGCAATTTTTATTGTAGCAGAGGAGCCAAATGAGCCCGGTACCACTCTGAAGAGCTGCATGATGAAGCTGTGCAACGTCTTGTGTCCAGACAAAACGCAGATTTTGGCAAATGAGAGTTTGAGCAGAAATAAGATTGCTGATCGGGTTTGTGGGATGGCCACTGATTTAAGAACACAGTTGTGTGAAAGAAGCAAAAACTTTATTGCATACTCTCTGTGGATGAAAGTACAGACATGATGGACATTGCACAGCGGACCATCTTCATCCGTGGAGAGGAAATATTGAACATTAAATCGATGCACGGCACAACGACAGGGAAAGACATTTCACTGCATCACACACCAGGAAAGGCTGTGTGGTAAAGTCCTAAAAATGGAGCATGTAATGATCACCGTAACGCAGACCGTAACTCTTATCTGAGCTAAAAGTTTAAATCACCGTCAGTTTCAGTCTTTTATGTGAGAAATAGATTCAGAGTTTGCCGACATTCCTCATCATACAGAGGTCTGTTGGCTGAGTTGGGATAAAAGTTCTCAATAGAGTTTTTGAGCTCAGCAAGGAAACCTGTCAGTTCATGGACATGGCGTGTATGATGCGGTGAAGGCATTTCACGTGAAGCTGTCACAAATGCACCAGTGCAACCTGCCTCACTTTCCCTGTTGCAGTAATGTTGAACCAAGTCAGCGGACTTTGCTGAGCTGCACCTGTGCAGATTCAGATGGAGCTGCAGTGTAATGATGCACTCAAGGCAAAGTACGACACTGAATGGCCCGCACAGTTTATTAGTTCCATTCCTGAAGCAACGCCCAGCTCCGTCTACGTGCGGCTCAAACCTTGTGTTTGCTTTCATTTATTTTTTCTGGGGGTTTTGGCAGCATGTTCATATTTCTAACTTGCAAATTTTTGATAGGATATTTTAAGTTTATTTAATCTGGAATAATATTCCTTTCTGTTTTTATTCATATTTATGTTTAAAAAACATTGTTTTAGTGTGTTCAATAAATGTTTATCTTGTT
>NW_024582798.1:485445-498039 GCF_018398535.1 Haplochromis burtoni
TCAGAAGGAAAGTTGATAAAATAAATTAAAAATTTTGTATTGTTCGATACATATGCGTACCGAACCGAAAGCACTGTATCGAACGGTTCAATACTAATACGAATATTGTTGCACCCCTAATATGTATATATATGTGTGTGTGTGTGTGTGTGTGTATACAGTATGTGTGTATTGTTGTCCTAAGATTACCTCTGTATTCTGATTATGTAATAAACTGTGAATAACTCCGGAAATAGTTTGAGCTGAGCAGTTGAATGTAGCAAATGGAGATCATGACCCGTAACAGCACCATCTTAAGTCTTAATTTCCAAAACATGCATATTTTGTAAGTATCCAAAATATTATTGAAAGTGAAATGCTGGAGATCAGGAAGTCTTAAATAGCATGAATGTCAAGCAAACAAAATGGGGGCAAAAAAATGGTCTTACCTTGTGTCCATGTATCAGTAGGTAGGTGCATTCATACAAACTGTACACGCATGCCCTTGTTTTTATGCAGTCACTATATAGGCAGGTGTTTGTGTTAATCAGTCAACAACAAAATATTATCATGAGCTGGAGCAAATCTAAATCGATGTAGACAACCAGAAGACAAGGACATGATCCATTATTTACACACTGTCTCTCATCTATGACCCAGAAAGAATACATTTGTCTCACTGTTTAGCTTGTTTAGATATTAGCTGGTGAAAGGAAGAGGCAAGATAATAACAAATATTTACACAGTGCACAGTGGCTTGCTTTTCCATTGTCATGTATTTATGTCAGTTTATCTGAGCATTAGACCTGTGGTCGGCATTTAAATGGGGTTTTTGTGGTTTTTTTAATGTATACTCTCCATTTATTTCATTTTTCTTTACTTTGCTTTTAAGGGGTCAGATGTGTAACACACTCACTAACACAATGTGCACCAACCACATTAGAAACTTTATATTATTGTCTATTTTAAAACAATTTTCGATTTTAAACTTTAAGGATGAACAGAACAGACCGCCACAACATGTCTGTGCTTTTGCTTTGGTCACACATACATACGCACACATGCAAATTACACAAACATGCTCACCCAAATTTATGCCCATTAAGACAATCACAAACCAATTCCAAAGTCCCTCAAGAAACAAAAAACATGACTATCAAACTGAGCAAGTGAACAAACCAAAATAACACCATCATAATACCACTATTTAACTGAGGTATCACAGCAGTTTCAATTATAAAGCTACCGCATTTGTTTCCTTCTATTGTCAGTGTTGAGCACAACTGAACCCGCATTGAGCCACCATTAAAAACACCAACTGATTAAAAACCATTTAATTTGATAGCTAAAACAGTGCTTCTCCATTTTCAGATGAGCCATTTATCACAACGCCAGACACACAAATGCAAAAAAACAATTTGACTCCAATTGTTGTAAGTGTTGAATCACGCTGCGAAACATGCTAAAGCTAATTTGCCAGACAAATTAGTTGGCATGATTCGAACTTCATTGGCGAAGTTATAAAAATCTCGTATGGAGAGAAAAGTGCTCCCGCCGTACATTTATAGTAATTGTTTCGACAGAACCCCGCTGTGGGGGGCATTTCAGACGCCCACCCTAATGCCATTTTTTTTAAACACTGTGACTGTCAAATGACTTGGCTGCGAATCCCAAACAGCACAAAGACAGCTCCTCCATTCCTTTTCACTACTGGAGTCCACCTTCCCTGCGATGCAAACACATGCCAAACTGGTTGCAGTCCAGTATTTTTAAGCTAAAATGCTCCATTAAATTGTGCTGCAACATACGATAAAAGTTAGTTTTACATCACAATTAGTCCTATTTGAGGATTGGTGGACAACTTCAGACAGATGGAAAAACCAGAACGTCTGAGAACATAATAATAATAATAACGTAATAATGTTACACATGGAACAATCTGTATTCTCAGGAGCTCGGAATGAAAGTGACTGCTTTGAGGTTTTTGAAGATGTTTCACGTTTGAAGAGGTGAAGCGTCTTCAAAAAACTATTACAGTTAGTAGAGTATACGGGGTACGGAATATATTTTTGAACAAATATGGCTTTATCCTTTTTTTTCTTCTTCTTCTTATCATTATTAATAATATTACGAGCATTCCTGTACAGTCCTGCCTACTATATTAACAAATAAGAAAGAGATGAAGCTTAACAAATGGTAAAGAAAAGCTTGTTTAGCAGCATTGGGCTCATATTTCACTTACTTTTGCCATCAGATTTTTGGATCATGATTGCTAGCATGTGTTTTTAGGGAAATCCATTGAGATGGTTATGATATGATTCCAGCTTTAATTTCTGTGGCCATGAACCAAATGTTTGAGATTTTTCAGTATTTTCAAAAGATCATTGAAGTATAACCTGTACGGAATTATAAATTAAACAAAAAATTCATCCGATGACTCGATTACTGCATTGAAGCAGTATTCTGCGGCCTTGACCAAAGACCACAGCTATTAAAATCAATTTTTCAATATGATGCACTACAGAAGCACTTCTTGCATGCCAAGCACAACTTCTACTGACAAAATATTAAATATTCATTCTTTTGTCTCATGTCACACATGTAAACAGCCGTGGTATCTATTACAGGCATTTTTAGCCAACTGGACGACATTGTTTTAGCGCTCAAATTTGTCCAAAGATAAAGCTGAAGGTTTTTGCTAAATTTCTGTTATCTGATATTCCCAAATGTGATTTATCGGTACATGTCAGTGTTCTTTGCCTAGTCCACACCACTCTAAAGCAGAACTGCCTGTGATGTAACTCTTGTCTTTCTGCCCATATATTATCACATGTTGGGCGTTTTCTCTTTGATAGAGAACAAAAAAAATTATATTTGATATTTTCTCAGCACTAGGTTTATTCATCATTTTAAACTTTTTGCTCAGTATCTACTTGGATATGTGTCTCCCTTTCATAACTGTTTAGTCACACTTTCGCTGGGATGGCTGCTTCCATGATAACCAATCAGATGCACTTAAAATCCATGACTTAAATTCAAACGCACGCTCACAAGCTTATAAACTTGATACACTTATTTTTTTTCTCACCAAAGTAAAAAGTTATTATTATGCTGTTTAAGGTTACCGTTTAATTTTTCAAGGATGGTGTAAAAATGCTGTGTGTGATGTCTGTTCACAAAACAACCCTATCACTAACGTAATCCAAAGCCTGAAGCTATTGCTATTGTATCGGCTACTGAATTAACAGAATGTGTGCTAATAGACAAACTCATACTCTTGCCAGGGTTTTGCAGTGACAGATGCACAAACTCCACTTGCTTTCAAACAGACACTCACTGCCAAACGCCTGATTTCAAGGCTATGTGCTTGGCTAATTGTGTGCAGTCTGCTCTCTGATTATGAAATGTTATTTTGTGCTCAAGGCCACTTTTCTCCATCAAAAGAATGCTGTTCTGCGAAACAAAGAGTGTATAGTCCACATGTTATGTCTTGATAAATGCACATTCCCAAAGCGTTAAGCATACGTATCCACGGAAACACGAGAAAAGGATGCATATCTATATGATGCAAATCATATAGACTTAAAATCAGTCTATATGATTGAAATGATTAATGTAATTTATTATTATCATAAATATCATTCTCTAGAATTGTCTTTTTTATATTTTTATGATTGTGCATGATGTCATTGGGACGGATTCCTTTCAACATATTATAATATGTTGAGAGTATAGTGTAGTATATGTATGCATGTAACTTGTGAGCCAAGGGGTACATACAAAAAAAAAGGAAAATTACCCAGACCCCGACTCTGTTTTTCAAAGCTAATAGAAAACACAAAGTACTGTTTGATTTAAAAAGAAAACATGCATTAATATCACTTCCAGAATTTGTGCTTAATGCCCAATAAATGTCAGAAGAATGGCCTACAGTGCTGTGTGAGTGCAGTGAAATGCACTGCTATCAATAGGAAAAAAAATATTTGAGTGCTTTATGAAAGCTGCAGAAATGACATGAATGAGTCTGGCTGATTTTAGCTCAGCCCAGCCTAGCTGACCTTTTCTGCCTATAACACATGTAGTACCATTTAAGAGCCACTGACTGGTCCCGGTAGACATACCTTCAGTAGTAAGAGGAAACAAGGAGTCCTGTTAATGATTGACAGCTATGTTTTTTTGTTTTTGGGATTTTGTTTTTGGATTATAGCCAGCTGACTATCTGTTATAAACCTTGGTTAACACGGCTTGGTTTAAATAACTTGTAATATATTGGAAGGATGTTAGTGGCAAACTAACCTCATAACATTCAGGCTCGCTACCCTCTGCCCTGATAGGATGACAATGACAAACCAGCCGTTTTAATGAATATATGATAAAATGATCTGACCAAATGAAATGCTGATATCACCAAGAATGCATGCTGGTTAAAGAAATAAGGGAACATTAAAAAAACATGGACCACAAATTGTAAAATATTTAATATCATTTAATGTGCCAGTGTAACAAGCTAAAGTAACGGTCATCAGAAACATGGAGGAACTGGACAGGCACTGTTGTTCAATATACACTGGAGGTATGAATACATATGTGACAAGACACATCACATAGCACTGTGTGAAAGAACTTAATCTGCCTCTGGCAACAATAACGTTATAATTCAACTGAATTCTGTTTATGTTAAACTGGAATTGAGAACATCTCAGCACACAGACCCTAATGTTCTGGACTTGGAAAAGGACCCAGGGAATAATTTCTTTTCCAACATTAGTAACAACTGCTGCCACTACACTAATAAGCACATCAAATAAAATAGCCAGCCAACTATCCATTTTTTTTTAGCAGAAATCTGTAAAATAGTGCAGTAATTTCCAAGTTTTTACCTCTCAGTTACCGCTGGTAGTTTTTGTGTAATAAGCAGGAGAGCTGCAAAATGCAACACTGTTCATTTCTATTTAATAACATATTAATTACCTATTAAAGCAAGCACACTTAAAAAGTGTGTGATTATTACCTGGAAACACCTATGGTAGTTTCTGTGAAATAAGCATGAATAGAAACAGCCTACAAAGAGCTGGCTGCCAGTAAGCGGCAGACTGTTGTCTACTGGGAGACTGCACTTTCTATTTTATCCCTGGATGAATTAAAAGAAGAAGTGGGGCGCCAATTGCTAATTTAAACCACCATTTGCCTCCTTTTGGGCGTGCCTCATATATCCACAGTTGCCTAAACTAATGGATTATAACAATATATCTGGAATCAAACCTACATTCTACCTACTGCAGTAGGACTGCAAGGAAAGTAAAACCTTTTTTATTCCTTTAGTTATATTTAGGATCATGTTTCTCATAGTTGTTACCTTATGCCACATACCATCAAATTACACCACTAACAGAGTAGCTAACATTAGGTTAGTAGCTAATGTTAGCTTAGCTAATAATACTCAGAGTAGTTATAAAAACTAAGGTTGTGTAAAAGTAAGGCTGTCGTGAAATAACCTCACCATTATTACTGTAAATAGTGATAGAGAACTACATGTAGTTAAATAAGAATAATAATAAGAAAATAAGAAAGAAAATTAAGCACTCCAGTTTTCAACAGTTTAGGCGAGGGGCTTGGAGGTGTTGTATACTCACAAATTAACTATCCGCCTCCAGTAAATTTTTGTAGTGGTTTATTTCTAATAATTAATATTAAATATTATAATATGTTATTTTGGATAGAAAAGTAAAAAGTTGAATTTAATATTTTAATTTATACATAGATGATAATGGTGCATTTTTTTTCAATAGGACAGTCCATATCTGTGAAATTGTTGCTTGACGAACTGACAATTACATCACACTTTCTTTAACATCGTTTTTCTTTCAAAACTTCACATTTTTCAGTATAAAATTTGGCGGCTTGGTGCTACTTGCCGCAGAAGGGCTGGATCTTTGGATAGTTAGGAGTCAATCAATGATAAGGCGGAAACCTACTGGCAGCCGACTCTTTTGCTGCAAGTAGGTGACAGACTGTTGATAAAGGTGGTGCAACACAATGGTATTGTTCCCTCACAACCCTGAAATGGACAAACAGGAGATCTTAGTTTTGTGTACTGGACATTTTGCTACCTGCAATATTTTTACCATATACTGAAAAAAATGCAATATTGTTGAATTTGCATATAAGGACTTAATATATGAAGCAGGACTAATTAAAACTCCACATCTAAACATAATTGTGTCTTTTAATTTTCACATATTCTTTAAGGATGTTCAGACTATTAGAATAAATCATCTTGAAAAGAAACAAAGTAGCCATGTTTTCTCCTGAAGCTCCGCCCCCTGGAAAGGTTCTGGAGGAAAAATCGGCTGCACTGTCCGCCATTTTTGTCTCTTGCTTTGGAAATTCTACTACTATCGAGAGTTCTACACTTGAAGGTAAATAAAAATTAAAAGCTAAAACGCCAGTGAGAAAGACTGTAGACCTGTTATATATGCAGACTTTTACTGGGGTAAAGTTATTTTACTGGAATTTGGGGTGTTTATTGAAACACATGAAAGGTCCAGTTAGCCAATGTTAACCGAAATGGTGTGATAAACAAATTAGTAATAATCAAATATAATGTGAGTTAATGTTGTTTGTATATTTTTTCAGTCCAAATTAACAGACTATTACAAACTGGCGTCCGTGTCTGTAGTAAGTGTACCTGCAGTGTCTTAACCATTAAACAAGCTATGGCAGGGATACGACTAGCTTGTTGAAACATGTCTGCTGCCAGTGTTACTGCTCACACACGGTAACATTACCAGCACATAGCCACAGCCACTATAAATATGCTGATAGGTCAGTGTGGCTTCTGCAGTCAGCAGCTAGAAGACTCAACACAGGCCCACGATTCAGTGTAACAGTGTGTCCTGTTTGTAAACCCAGAAAATAAAATTAAATAAAATGAAGACCTTGAGCTTTAAGCTAATGTGAGCTTTATGCTATAGCTTGATGCCAATGCAATGGTGAGGTTGTTAAATTAGCAAAAATTGACTTCATATACCCTACATGAATCATTTATATTTCTGGTCTAAGCATAATTGAGTCTCACGCTTTTCACTTGTTTTAGAAGCATGTTCAGTATTTTTAAAACCAGTCATATCAAAATAATAGGAAATAGTTATGTTTTCTGTTAAAATCCCACCCCCAGGGTGTGTTCTGCAAGGGAAAATTGAGTGTGGCGGTCTGCTATTTCTTCTCTCCGCTCGAGGAGGCTTACGTTTGGCGCAGAGCTTTACTTTCTCGAGGTAAATGAAACTTAAAACTACATTTTTGAGAGGAAATGAAGAGAACATCCATGAGATAAGGTAGTTTTTCTTATATACTGCTGCTGAGCAGCATAACAGAAAATATGAATCATTCCTCAAGTTAATTGACGATAATGCTAACTTAAGCTGCAGGACAATATTATGTGCATTAACATTTGTTTAGTATGTGCCCAACAGTGATGGGAATAACAGTGTTACTAACGGTGTTACTTTTTTCAGTAACGAGTAATCTAATTACTATTCCTACCGTTACAACGCCGTTACCGTTACTAACAAGAAACTGCGGCGCGGTCGCGTTACTATTTTTCAGCAAACAGACGGTTGAAGCTGTCTGTAGCTTACAGCATCTTATATCAGCTGCACAGAAGTAGCTGTAAGTAATCTGGGCGCTGCAGCTTTAAGCAGCTGCGCTCCCGCGGACAGCGATCACTTTCTGCCCGACGATCACTTTTTGGCACAACACCTGGAGCTCAGGGGGCAAAACAATGGCATGAGTGCTGCTGTTTGACTGAGGAAGAATAAAGTAGTCGTGGTAAGCCGATCACATGACCACTTCAAGATGACAAAGCAACAAGGTGCCAGTTTTTAAATTGTGCTGATAGGCCACGTAAAACCAGAGTCATGATAAACAAAATATACATGTGTTTACTGTCTGAGGACAGCGCAGCGAGACCTCTCTGCTAATGAGCAAACAATAAAAATCAAACCAAAATCAGCCCGTTCATGTTGGTGCATAAATGCACCATGTCGACCAATCAAAAAATGATATGGCAACATGACATTTGGTTGCTTAGGAAGATTTAGGAGTGACGGCGAGAGAGAGAGAGAGCAGAAAAAGAGAGAGAGCGAGTTTTGTGACGTTTAGCGTGTTTGGAGTGTGTAGTCAATGTGTTGTCTTGTGTAGTTAGTGTGTAGTGTTGTGGATAGTGTTGTGTTGTGTGTCAGCACAATGAGGCGACTGCTGTCTCCAGGTAGAAACAGCAGTGACACACCTGCTGCTGTCAGACCTGCAGGTATCAGGCTGTGATGTTTCCTTTATAGTGGGCAGAAATATTTGGAGTGGCACAAATAATTTGTGGCGTCTTATTGAAGAACAGCTGATGGTTCTGTAAATAGTTTGACATGGTTAAAAAAGGTAAATGGCTGCAAATAACTTTGTTGTTTGCAAAACTTGTGCGTATGGTTTTAAAACTGACAATTTATATTTGCATTTAAAGTTATGAAATATGATTCAATAAACATGTTTGTGGTTGTTACAGTAAAAAATATAACTTTTTCTACTCGGATTTTATGTTTTTTGTCTGATTTTAGATCAATTGTGTTAATGCAGTATGTCAAAATGAAAACATGACTGTAAATTCAGACACGTGAGGCTGTGCTGAAAAGAATGACACCAAACAAGGCAAAGTAACTAGTGAAGGTGAAATGTAGAGGAAACATCAGAAGTAGTTAAAAATGGCCGATTATACCCTGGACCCCAGAGGGTTAAACACTTTTTTTAAAGTAACACAATAATTACTTTTCAAGTAATTAATTACTTTTAGAATCTTGTAACTCATTTACTAACTCAGTTACTTTTTTGAAGAAGTAACTAGTAACTATAATTAATCACTTTTTCAAAGTAACTTGCCCAACACTGGTGCCCAGTCATTTTCACTTGTTTCTTTTTCAGTGAATACTGACTAGCAAACTTGTGTCCATTTAGTTAACTGGTTGGACACTGGTTGGACACTGGTTGGACACCTATGAAGGGGCCTAAAAACATGACAACATAAATATGTAAAATGTATATTTTCTGTACAGATATATATTCCCTGGTGAAAGTTGTTGTTGCTTGAGAGCTCTAGTGCTGTTATGTAGAGGTGTTACAGTTAAGGTTTTAATAACATTATTTCATTTATTAGTGAAGATTTGCATATGTTATCTCACATTCTGAAAATTAAGTTTTCTGGAAAGGTCAAATTAACTGATGTATTAATGAAAGACCATGATGTTTATATGACTATAATAGATGTAGTTCTGCCAAATGACCCAGAAGGATGCAGCTCCTGTGGTTGCAAACAAGCTTTGGGTGGTATGGAAGACAGGGCAACTGTGAAACTGCTCAGCTTAAGACTTCTAGATAGAATTGAACTAATGGATGACATCAGTCTCTTTTTATATACAATTAATGGTTATAAGCCACTCCTAACTTGATCAGTAGTAGTAGATTTCCTCTGGGAGCTTGTGGAATTTAGTGCTGTCAGTCTGTGTGGCCTGTGACATTGTTCTTGTTGTAAAAACAAAACAAAATGTAGATTTATTTTAAAATCTAAAATATATTCAAAGGCAAAATGGGATGCATAGTGAATAAATGGTAATATGAGAAAAAATAACTTTGTGTGTGCGAACTTTGTGTGAATGTGACCTTGTGAGTTTTTGACAGTATTTTTAATGTGACAACTTCTCCTTTTAGATAAATGCGGAGTTTAAGCACATTACCACCATGCCACTGCGGTCCAGATTTCTCTCACAGATAGATGTGCGACCTGACAAACTAATGAAGGTCTTCAAAATGCGAGGAGGACAGATAGGAAGAAGACTGCAGAACATTCTGGATCCTATGGCCCAGGTAAGAAAGAATTTTAATTTATGTGTACAGTCTAGAGAAAATAATAATTTTAACAAAATGCTGCTTGATCTCATGCATGAATGTATTATCAAGGGGCTCTGTGTGTACCTCAACTAAGATCCGAGCAATTTAGTGACAGAATGTGTGGTGAGTGTTATTATAGAAGGTCAGTTTTATTGAAAAAAATGGATACTTCATGCACCAAAAAAACTTCAAAAATCTAAAATATCTTCAGAGGCTTTTTTACCCCTTGGCCGTAAAAGGCTGATGGGCTTTTGTCGTCGCACTGCTGGGCGGGCAGCATAGACAACTCAAGAATGAAGTGACATAGGATTCTCAAATTTATCCCATAGGTGCAGCTACTAAAAAGATTTTGAATCTCAGTGACCTTGACCTTGGGGATTTTGAAAATCATCTAGGATTTTAGCACTTAAATGCTCGTTGCACAGCTTTGCACAACCTGTACATACTCTTGCACAAGCTTGTAAATACCAACTTGTCTTAAATTCTCTAATATTTATTACTTTTTTCTCTCCTTTTCATTCTTCTTATCATTATTACTTGCTAAATTCTGTTATTTTCTTCTTAATATAACCGCACACTCTCTATATGCTCACGTAAGGCTGAGGAGAAATAGCCAAAAAATTTCATTATGGATAAATGTGGTTACACTGCTTATCTGTACAAGACAATAAAACTTGAAACTTGAAATCTTCAAAATTTACCATAGGTGCATCTGTTAGGTGGCTGAGGGGTAGCACTGGCAGCCCCAAGTATTTTTTATTCTATAATTAATAGACACAACTGAAAATGATTAGACTATTTAGCTATGAAGTCTTGTTTTTAAATACTTTAACTTTGTAATAGACATATTTAACAAATATTGTGGCCACCTCATTTATTAGACAAAATACCGCATGACCTTGAAGGGTTTCTAAAAAAATATTCATGAAACAACTGGATCCAGCTTGAATCTAGGATTTGCATCAGAATTTAGCACAGTGCCGATACAAGTATCTCCAGGATTATTAAGTTTTGAGAAAATGAGCATAATAAACAGAAACCTGACTAAATCGACAGGCTTGTTTTGTGCCAGTCATTACGTTGTACAAATACTGTTTTAATCAATGTCCTTTCCAAACCATGGCAAAACTCAGTTATCTACTAATAAGTTTTAGACTAATAACTGGGTTGAATGTCACCTTAACCAAGGAAGAAAAGTGATAAAGAGACTTAACTCTGTATGAGTTAGAGAAGATCTTATGTTTAGGTGTTTGACTTTTTTTTTTCTACGTGCATTAGGACCATGTGTTGAGTTCATAGTTGAAATGAATGCACTTGTTATGTCCCCCCTAAAAATGTCCAGGGGATGAGGGAAAGTAAAAAAAAAGGAGGCAGGGAGGAAGAATGGTTAAATTGAAGAGTTTTATTGTTTCTCTTAACAACTGAACTAAAAGAGACGGACAAGCCGCTATTACCATTTAAAGAAAGAAAGCAACAAAACTCAGGCATTACTGAAAAGTAAGTAAAATAGGATTAGTCACCAAACACACTCCTCTCCACAGAGCAGGAGCAATCAAGGGTCAACTTGATTGGGTAGGTGCACGGTTTTGCTAAACCAGAAAGACTATCATGACAAAGTTATGTCTGCTCAGTGACAAAGTACTTATGAGCCATTGAAATCCAGGAAGTGGCTACAGGAAGAGGATGATAGACTGTCTGAAGAAGTTAGAACAAGACAATGCTATTGGCTGGCCATCATGCCACAGGCTATACCCAGGGGAATTAACACCAAGTCTGTATGGCTTACCAAAGACACATAAACAGGGTGCACCTTTAAGACCAGTTGTCTGTATGATCAACTCGGTCACCTATAACATCTCAAAGTTTGTGGCTTCAATCCTCAACCTGTTGGTAGGCATCTCTGAACACCGCATCCAGAACACCCTGGATTTTGTTGAGAAGGTGAGAGATGTCATTATGGAGGCAGCTGAAACCATGGTCTCGTACGATGTTACATCTGTCTTCACTTGCGTTCCAGTCACTGAAGGTAGTCACTGGAGGTAGTTCGTAAGAGATTACAGGATGACCCCAAACTCAGCAACAGGGCCACTCTCAGCCCCAACCAAGTGTGTTTGCTTTTGGAACTGTATCTTAATTCCACCTGTTTCACAAACAAGGGTCAGTTCTACAGGCAGAAACATGGGTGTGCCATGGGTTCCCTAGTTTGACCCACTGTGGCCAACTTGTACATGGAAGAAGTGGAAAATTAACCAGGGAGGATATGAAAAGTGGCAGGTTAGCCTGCTTAGACTGTGAGATTTCCAGCAGTAATGGGGGACATTTAAAAGCTGATGTGTACCGTAAACCTACGCATACATATTTAAGGTTTGACTCTTATCATCCATTAGAGCATAAACTGGGTGTCATCAGGACGTTAAAACATAGAACACCATCCCCACAAACACAGCGGCCAGGGAACCCCAAGGATCGGGTCCCCTGACACAAACAGAGCAAAATGGGCGATTTTGGCTCAAGAGTTGGGAGTTCGCCTTGTAATCGGAAGGTTCCCGGTTCGAGCCCTGGCTTGGACAGTCTCGGTCGTTGTGTCCTTGGGCAAGACACTTCACCAAGACACTACTGGTGGCGGTCAGAGGGCCCGGTGGCGCCAGTGTCCGGCAGCCTCGCCTCTGTCAGTGCGCCCCAGGG
>NW_024582799.1:0-1896 GCF_018398535.1 Haplochromis burtoni
TATACATATATAATCCATACTAATGATGAAGGAACTGAGCTCACAGTCCATTGTTCATTCAGTGAACTACTCAGTTTATTTTGGGCCTCAGAAATGCTCACTCTGTTTGTACATCACTGTCAGCAATAGACTCATTCTGCTGTGTGGACAGGAACACATGTGACATCACTTCCTGTTTGTGATGCAGCGTTTTATCAAATTAGAGCTGCATGAAAAACAATGAAACAGCTTCTAAAAGTTTGACATCAAAGAAAATCTAAAGTCTGTCACCAAATTCCAGCAGATTCTTCACCAGGACCCTTTGTGATAGTTTTCATGTTTCATACAAACAAAAGTGATACACACCATATGCAGTGCTATACACACATATTTACATGTTTCTAAGAGTTTGATATCCAAGCTGTTACCAACATCCTGCACCATGTTCTTGTTCAAAAAAAACAACAAAGACTAGTATCAAATGAGGATTTAAGCCTTTGCTGTTTATTAAATCATCCACATGCATTATGATCCCTCAATACAATCAGATTCTTCTTCTTCTTAGAACTGCATTCAAAACTATTGATCCAATATTTTCAGCTTATATGGCTGAAACATTTTCAAATGATGAGCTTCCAACAATGAGTGAAACAGTAAGAGCATGTGGAGAGTTTGGAAACATCCCATTAAGAGAAACCAAACATTTGGATTCATTTTAATGAGCTCAGACTTGTTGAAAATGCAGAGGAGCTGGTTGTGAATTGAGCTTCAGAGAAACACAACACACTAGTGGTGCAACGGATCAAAAGTTCTGATCTGATCACGTTTTTTTCGTCACGGATCGGATCAATTTTTGGATCAGCAGAAAAAAAAAAGAAGACATAAATTTATCTCGCCATTTTCTTATTTAAGTACTTTTTGCCTATTAAAAACATTCAACTCAAGACTCATTCCACGCAATTATATAAAAACAAACTAAGATGCAATATAGGGCAGTACAGGACTTTCTCTCTACCACTCCGCTGTGATATAATGAGCAGTCATGGTCATGTAGCTTTCCGTTGAACTGGAGTAGATGCCCCAATAGCTTTTGAAATAGCTTTAGCCTGGTTGGATTGGGCAGCAAACGCCGCAAACTCCTCTGCTCCTCCACTTGGACCGCTAGCGCTGATCGCTTGACAGACTGACCACGCGCACCATACACCTACTTTTTTCTTCTTTTTCGAATCTTCGGATCATGTGCGTGCCGAACCGTGGAGTGTGATCGGTTAGGATTACGGATCAACTGTGATCCGTTGCACCACTACAACATACTGATATTCACTGTGAAGCTTTGAGTGGAAGAAGACAGTAAAACAAAATGTTGTTGCTGGAATAATGGGAGCTTCCATCTTTAAAAGACTGAAAAGCAAGAAGTTTACAAGGAATAATTTAAAACAGTTTCAAACATCAACTGATTGAATTCATAAATCTGAAAACGTGTTTGTGAGTGAAAGAGACAGACATGTACAGACTGAACTATCTGTTCAACAGTCAGAGTGTTTCTCTAACAGGAGACACTCTTTACACTCCACTCAGCACAGGGACACGGAGGCACCAGGATTAACATAAAACCCAGGATAAAGAGTTTGAGTGAATGTGGTGTTGAAGGTGTGGAGGTGGATCAGAGTGTCAGAGGAGACTCTGTAGAAGGACAGAGTGCCAGCAGGACAGTCCACATACACTGCTGCTCTGTTAGAGACAGAGGAGGAGGAGGAGGAGGAGGAGGAGGAGGAGAAGAGTGTTTCTATGTAATTGTGCCTGACAAAATCAGGACCATCATCAGCACAGATCAGATTCCAAGAATGATCATTCCGTCCAAACACACACTCATATCTGCCTCCTTTCCTTCTGATGCTTCTGTAACTCACTGATATA
>NW_024582799.1:2875-4467 GCF_018398535.1 Haplochromis burtoni
CTCTCGTCTGCTCCCTCGTAACACTGCTCTTTATTGAGCTTACATGAATATGCACAAGTTCATTAACACATGACGTCTTTATGTACATGCTCTCATGTACATAATGTTCGACTCTGATAAAGGAACAGTCCAACAGTTTAACAAATACACTACAATCCAATACACTTCAAAGACACTGCACTCACCTCTGAGTGAGTGCAGTGTTGTTTTCATGTGTTTTAATGCTACCTGAAACCTGTTCATTGACATCACTGTGAGTCACCTGTCAGTGTTCTTCTCTCCTCAAAATTCATTAGTCATTAAGATTACTTCCAGTCTGAGTTATTGTCACATTACTGACAACTCAGTGAAGACAAACTGTGAATTTTGTCTTTACAATATTTATTCTATTTCATCAAATTTTCTGTTGTCGGTTTGAAATTATATTTAAATTAGGTGGGCTTTTTAAAAATACATATCACTTTAGGCCTAAACTGACAGTGTCAGTGCCTCGACTCTGTTAGTGCGCCCAAGGGTGGCTGTGGCTGCAATGTAGCTTGCCATCACCAGTGTGTGAATGTGTGTGTGAATGGGTGGATGACTGAATGTGTAAAGCGTTTTGGGGTCCTTAGGGACTAGTAAAGAGCTATACAAATACAGGCCATACAATAATAGATGGTGTTTTTAGTACTGTATGTGCTAGTCAACCTGGCTGGAGCCTACAAAGCAACATTGGACAATCGGACCATCTCTCTCTGTTCCTCACACGTCGGTACTGACCACTCATCCAACATGTGAAACCTGCTGTGAGGACAATTAAAGTGTGGCCAGAGGGGATAGATGCAGTGCTCCAGGACAGATTTAAAAACACAGACTGGAATATGTTCACCCACACAGACTTGGACCAGTACGCCTCATCTGTACTGGATTACATCTCCAAAACTACAGACAGTGTCACCACCCAGAAACAGATCACCATGTACCCCAACCAGAAGCCTTGAATGAACCGGGATGTTCGTTTCCTCCTGAAGGCCCGCAACACCGCCTTTAGGTCAGGAGATGCACACGCCTACAGTACAGCCAGGGCTAATCTAAAGAAGGGCATCAAAAAAGCCAAACACCATTACAAAAAGAAGGTAGAAGAACACTTCTCCAACTCCAACCCCCAACGCATGTGGCAAGGACTCCAGACCATCACAGACTACAGGACTACCACACCCTCCACCGTATCTTCTGATGTCTCCTTCCTTAATGAGCTCAACAACTTTTACACTCATTTTGAGTCTGTGCTGACAGACATATTTAACCTGTCCTTGGCCCACGCTGTGGTACCGGCCTGCTTCAAATCCACCTCCATCGTCCCAATACCCAAAAACTCCAACTTCAACGACTACCGCCCAGTAGCCCTCACCCCCATCATTACAAAGTGATTAGAGCAGCTGGCGCTAACACATTTCAAATCCTGTCTCCCCCCCACCCCTGGACCCACCAATTTGCATACCACCAGAACAGCAGCACAGAGGATGCAGTCTCCATCGCACTGCACTCTGTCCTCTCACACCTGGACAACAACAACACCTACGCCAGAATGCTGTTTATAGACTTCAGTTCAA
>NW_024582799.1:5015-6535 GCF_018398535.1 Haplochromis burtoni
CTTAGACATCCGGAAGGCGTTGCAGAGGGTCGTGAAAACTGTCCAGCGCATCGCCAGAGCACCTCTTCCTGCCATAAATGACATCTACAGGAAGCGGTGTCTGAAAAGGTCTGGGAAAATCATCAAAGACCCCAGTCACCCATCAGATGGACTCTTCACTCTCCTGCCCTCTGGGAGGTGCTACAGGAGCCTCTGGACTAAGGCCACCAGGTACTGGAACACAATCTTCCCCACAGCTGTCAGACTCCTGAACTCTGCCTCCTGACATTGGACCCACATTAAACTCATGGACTGAACATACACACACCCACAAACACCTAAAACTGAACACACACACAATGGACAAAAACAAATAATGGCCAACTGTACCCTCATACACACAATAATAACATGGACTGAACCACCACTCACAACCATTAGCTCTTTATATAACCACTGTAGAAATTAGCCACATATCTCTCTGATCATAACTGGACTGTAAATGCTGTATGGACAATAATTCTGCACAATACGATAATTATAATTCTACAACTGTTTACAGCTGTTTTCTGTATGGCTTTTTATTTCATATTTCTGTATAGTTTTCAAATTTATATCCTGTTCATAGCCTGTACATAGCTTGTACACCCACTACACCCTGTACATACTTATTGTTATAACATATTCATAACATACCTCATACCGTGTACATTGTAACATAACCAATAATAGACCCATATTTTGTACCGTCATACATAACAGACATATTACTGTAATATTACTGTAATATATCTATATATCTATATTATTGCTAATATATATTTTGTAATATATCTATTATGGCTAAAGCATTGCTGGATGGATGCCAACTGCATTTCGTTACCTTGTACTTGTGACATGTGCAGTGACAATAAAGTTCTTCTATTCTAGTCTATTCTTTTCTATTCTATTCTATTCTATTCTATACTAATTTGGTTGTTTCAGGTCTACATTGACCTTCTGTGTTGTAACTTATAATGGTTGCAGAGCTATTAAGGATCAAAGTAGTTTCTAAATAATTTTATGGTTTTTCTCCCTCTGTTTGCTTCTTACAGTCTTTGAGGCTTGGAACCAGCACTCCCCACATTAAACGAAACCCATACAAGTCTAGAAAAGGAGCTGTTGGACAGAAATACATCAACTGAGTGGTAAGTATTTTGGTTTTCCAATATATTAGTAATTGTCAGTGACATTCGGGAAGTGGTTTCTTTACTGATATTTTCCTTCTGGTATTCTTCTGTTACAGTATGTGAGGATGCAGGGCTGTGTCTCTGATACGCTGGTCTGCAGTACGGGGGCCCCACAGGAAACTGTGCTGGCACCTTTCCTCTTCACCCTCTACACTGCAGACTTTGCCATCAACTCTCCACACTGCCGCCTACAGAAGTTCTCTGATGACTCTGCCATAGTCGGCCTCATCACAGGTGAGGACGACTCAGAGTACAGACAGTGGACTCTGGACTTTGTGGACTGGTGTCAGCAGAACCACCTGCTGATCAACG
>NW_024582799.1:6931-8950 GCF_018398535.1 Haplochromis burtoni
GTGGGAGACAGAAGGACTCTGGCCAAAATAACATCTCTGATGGACAGAGTCTCCCACCCCATGCATGGAAATGTTGCTGAACTGCAGAGCTCCTTCAGTGACAGACTGCTGCATCCTAGATGCATGAAGGAGCATTTTGGCAGGTTCTTCCCCCCTGCTGCAGTCAGACTATACAATTAAACTGCTCCCAACAAACATAGATGTTTACATCAGTGCTGTAACAACTTCTACTTTTATAACTTGCACATTACTTTTCTCAGTTTATATATACACTAACTTATTGGAAGCTACATGTCTCCTTTTTAATGCACAGGTACAATGCAAAATCTGCACTTTTCTAATTATTCTAAATATTCTTAATTATTTAAATACCTTTCAGTATCCTGCTTTGTTTGCACACTACGACCTGGGTTTGCCACTAATCTGTACTCTAATTTTAACAACTCTACAATACTCTGCTTTGGTAACTATTGTCCATATTGTAAATATGTAAAAATGGCGTTTCTGTTCTGTGTCCTGTTCTGTTTGTATATGTGTGTTTTTGCTGCTGATATAACCAGATTTCCCCTTGTGGGACAATTACAGGATTATTCTGTTCTATTCTATTCTAAACTGGGAGCGGCCAAGGAGATATCATTGAAACCAGGTTAGGGGTATGTCAGAGATGCCAAGAGAGGAAAGTCTGCTTAGAAGGACAGAGTGAGAGATGGTTTCGAAGGCTGAGCTCAGATCCAAAAGGATGAGATTGTTGAGAAGACCAGAGTCAGCTCCGAGTAGAAGATCATTAGTGACTTTAAGTAAAGCAGTTTCTGTACTGTGACGTGAGCAAAAACCAGATGGAAATCTCTCGTAGATGTTATTATTAACCAAGTATAAATGGAGTTGAGCTGCAACAACTTTTTCGAGTGTTTTAGAGATGAAAGGTAGATTAGAAATCAGACAGAGGTTGTTAAATTTGTTAGTGTAAGGTTTTTCCAGTATAGCAGTCACTGAAGAAATCTTGAATAAGGAGTGAATGATGCCGCTGGTGAGTGAAGAGTGAATGACAGCAGAAATGAGTGGGAGTAAGGAAAAGAGGCAGGATTTTACAAGCCCTGTAGGCATAGGGTCATTGTGAAACATTTTCAGCTCCTCTTCCAGATACACTGCAAGTATACAGCACATAGTGTTTTAGTGAACGATGGCTCCATAACTGAGTGGTTTCAGTTGGAGCTGGAGGTGACATGTGGCGGGCTTTGATTTACATATGAACTCAGAAATATCAGATAGATCAGGAAGATGAAAGGTGGAAAGGGGCTCAAAATGGAGAAAAGGTTCTGAGAAGTGAAAACAGAGTCCTGGAGTTACCCTCACAGGATGTGATACTACCAGAGTAGAAGCTTTGTTTGGCCTGGTTGATGGAGTCTTTATATAGGAGTCCATGATATTTATATATGTCTACATCAACAGTTAAACCAGATTTCTTATATCTACGTTCTAGCTGCTGACTTTTGGCCTTCAATGCTCAGAGGTCAGAGGTAAACCAGTGAACAGAGTGAGCGAAGGAAACAGAGTGAGTTTTTACAGGAGCCAGAGAATCAAGGACATTGAGTAAACAATCATTATAATATAACAACAAATCATCAGGGGTACAGTAGAAGTCCGGAATCTGAATATTGTCCAATCTGGTAGTGAGAATGTCCATATTAATGTTTTTGATGTTGCAGAATGAGATAAGACGGGTTGGCTTCGTAAAGGGGCAGCAGACAGTCAGATTAAAGGAAAGGATGTAGTGGTCAGTTATGGGGATTTCAGCAGCAGAAAGATTTGAGGGAGTAACACCAGAACAGCAGATCAAGTCCAAGGTGTGTCCTTTGGAGTGAGTTGGGAAATCGATAAACTGTTTGAATTCAAAGCCCTCAAGAGAGGAGAAAAAGAGCAGAAGGTTATTATTATCCAAGGTTCAAGGTTCAAGGTTCTTTATTTGTCACATGCATAGTTATACAAGTATAACACACAGTGAAATGTAGCCTGACACGC
>NW_024582799.1:9462-16189 GCF_018398535.1 Haplochromis burtoni
TCATGTTCTGTGTGAGGATGCTCTCCACAGCGCCTGTATATATCCATGTGAATGTTGAAATCTTTCATCAAGATAACATTTGGGGAGAGAGGTGAAAGTAGGGTTAGTAGGTTCGCAAAGTCATTGAGGAAGACTGAGTTAGGTTTGGGAGGCGGTATACAGTAGCTATAATGGTAGGAATAGGTCCAGTCAGCTTACATGCAAGGCACTCAAGGCAACTAAATGTATCAACATTCACCGGTAGGACTTTCAAGTGCTGGCGTAAATTGATTGTGAGACCACCCCCACGAGCTGAGCAGCGAGGTGTCGAAAAGTAAACAAACCTTGGAGGAGTAGATTCATTCAGTTGAGAAACGTCATCAGGTTGTTGCCAGATTTCAGTTAAACAGAAAAAGTCAAACTTACAGTCAGATAGGAGGTCATGGATGAGAGGTCCCTTATTCGTCAGTGATCGGATGTTTAGAAGACCAAAGTTGAGTGGAGTACTTTCTTTTTCTCTAATGGTGGTGGGTACCCTGGCCAGGTGGACTAGAGACCGGTGGTTGACAGCCTGATCAGGGTTCCTGTGAGGGTGGCGAGTAGCAGACAAAAACGATTTAATTCCACTGGAGTTGTGGAAAATCCTGCGGGACCCACGATGGATGTATCTACGGCGAGTCTGGAAAGCAATTTCAGGGTGGTAGTGGAGCTCCGCTGGCAACAGGAGCAACAGCTGACTGCGAAGCCACAAGAGCTCAGCGGCTGTATAACAAAGCAGTTCAGCCGTAGGACGGTAGATGAGCGTCAGAAGAATCCAGAATAGTGCAGACCAGCTCAAGAACATCTTGGCCCACATCTTAGATGACGTAGAGAAAGAGCCAAGCCGGCTGGAGCGACGAACGGGTAGGCTAAAGTAGCTCAAACAGTTAAGCTAGTACAGCTCACATTAGCTGAAGTAGCAGATGTTGAGGACGTTTTAAATCAATCCCTGGAGGAGACTGATATGGTCCTGAAGTGTGAATGTCCCTGTTCATTCAAATCTGCAATCGAAAAAATCCTAATCGAAAAATGTCCTGGTGAGTAGCAGCAGCCAGATGCGCCAGGGTCCACTCAAGCTGGAAAATCCAGCCAGGACTCCCTTGAAAAAGAGGTTTTTAATCTCAATGGGACTTTTCCTGGTAAAATAAAGGTTGAAAAAAAAAATCAATTGTCATCTTGACTTCTTTAACTTTCTTGAAGACATTTCATACAAGAAGCTTCTTGTATAAAGCTTCCAAGATGATGCCAGTGTGTTCGGCGAACGGTCTCCTCGAGCTTTGTCTACTGTCTGCTATCCTATTTTTTCTGTGTTATCCTGATGTCTTTGCGCTTCTTGCCTGTGATCGTCAAACTCTTTTGAATCTCCAGCCATTGACTCATCAAACACCTGGTTTCAAGTGGCAATCAGGGAACTTTTTCTCAACTCCAACGGATATCTCTGATCATTTACGCCACTTTCCAGCTACCCTTCCACCTAGGAAACGTCATAGGAGACGGGGTAAATGAGGCGGTATTTGTGTTCGCCTAAAGACATATTTAAACTCACTTGATGCGACCACCTACCACGTATTTGTAAATACTCTATCTTCTTCTCATTCTCTCTGGGGCCGCTTCTGCTATAGATTGCCCTGCCATCGCTTGATAAGTCCTGTTGGACACTATGCTCACCTAGACTCCCCGGCCGAGTACCCACCTGTTCGGAGCTGGGTGCGGCTTTCCAGAGGTGGTGTGAACTACAGCAATCTTCGCCTGCTGAGATCTGTTCCAACTAGCAACAACCCGACTACACTTCCGATGGCTTTGCTAAATGTTAGATCGCTGGCAAACAAGACTTTTATTTTAAATGACGTTTTCTTCTCATCTGGACTGGATTTTCTTTATCTGACGGAAACCTGGCTTCGTTCTGAGGAATCTTCTGCTTTTTCAGAACTTCTTGCCCCAGATTGTACCTTTGCTAGCTCTCCTAGGATCTCTGGCCGAGGTGGAGTATTGGCTTTTCAATGTTATGCTACAACATATGGAGCTTAACCGCAAGGGTCCCTTACGCCAGATGCGCTCGATTAATTCTGAAACCATTACGGACTTCTCTACTCTTTTCACCAACTCTGCGCTCCCTGACTCAGTCTGTCTTGTGGACTTATCGGTTGACAAGTTTACCAACCTTTTTAATTCCACATGTTCCTCTATTCTGGACATTGTGGCTCCACCAAAGACAAAGCGTACTAAGTCGTCATGCCAACCCTGGCTGAGTGAAACTACCCATGCTCTCAGGCGTGAATGCTGTCGTGCTGAGAGGAAGTGGAAAAAGGATAAACTCGTAAGGTCAGTGGAAATTGTTTGTCAAAATATCAGAAGACTGTCAAAGCTGCTAAATCTGCCTACTTATCAGGTCTTATTTTGACTAATTGTCACAAGCCCAACGCTCTTTTTAAGATTATTAACTCTGTGATTAATCCTCGTGCTACCGCATACAAGGAGGTTTCTCCGGCTCTTTGTGAAAGCTTTTTAAGGTATTTTATTGAAAAAATCACTACTTTAAGGGCCCCGTTTTCATCGGTAGCTCCACATCAAGTTCCAGTTTCTAAATGCTCTGCTGTTTTTCAGCAGTTTCAGCCTGTGACTCTTTCTAATGTAAAGGAAATAATTGACCACTTAACAATCTCCAATTCCCCACATGATATTCTCCCTGCCCGTATTTTTAAGGAGATGTTGAATACTATTGGGCCTTGTATTTTATTAATTTTGAATGCATCATTGTCTTCGGGCTGTGTACCGTCTGCCTTCAAGCATGCTGTTGTTCAACCCATTATTAAGAAGAGTAATCTTCACCCCAGTGTTCTTTCAAATTATAGGCCGATTTCTAAGCTTCCCTTTATGTCAAAGATCCTGGAAAAAGTGGTCTGTAAACAACTTCAGACCTTCTTAGATTCCAATGGTATTACTGAAAAATTCCAGTCGGGCTTCAAGCCTCGACATAGTACTGAGACAGCTTTGCTAAGAGATTTTAATGATCTCCTTTTAACCACTGACTATGGTTGCTCTGTGGTTCTAGTCTTATTGGATCTGACTTCTGCGTTTGACACAGTAGATCATAACATTCTATTATCAAGGTTAGAGCAAGTAGTTGGCCTTAAGGGCACAGCCTTATCATGGTTTAAATCTTATCTTTTAGAGAGGTCATTCTCTATCACTATGGGGCAATACTCCTCCTCCTCTGCTCCTTTTCTTTGTGGTGTGCCCCAGGGGTCTTTTTTGGGCCCTATGCTATTATCTCTGTACATGTTGCACTTGGGATCTATTTTCCAAAGATATAATATTTATTTCCATTGTTATACCGATGACATTCAAATTTATTTCCCTTTGAGTTTGAATGTCACAGATCCATTGCATACATTGTTTAACTGCCTTCATGATGTGAGAACCTGGCTATCTCAAAACTCTCTTACCTTGAATGACATTAAAATTGAAGTTATTGTCTTTGACAGCCATATTCCATTGAACCAACTAACTGTTACCCAAAGCCCACTTGCTAGCTACCTCTCCCACATTGTAAGAGACCTTGGGGTACTCCTGGATAGCTCCTTCAAATCAGAGAAACAAGTATCTACTGTGGTTAAATCCAGGGTCTATCAGCTACGTCAAATTTCTAAAGCTAACCCTTTCCTCTCTCCCAAGGACCTTGAAAAGCTTATTCATGCATTCATTACCTCTAGACTGGACTATTGCAACTCCCTCTATTTAGGCCTCCCTCACTTTATCGGATGCCAGAATGCATGATCATATGAGTCCAGTTTTAGCCAACTTACACTGGCTTCCTGTGAAATTTCGCATTGATTGTAAAATTATTTTACTCACTTATAAAATCTTAAATAACACTGCCCCTAGCTATTTAACAGATCTTCTTCATTTGTATAATCCTATAAAAGCACTAAGATCTTCTAACCAGATGCTCTTAATGAAAACCAGAGGTGATCGTGCCTTTGCTATTGCAGCTCCTAGACTGTGGAACAACCTCCCTATTGCCATTCGCTCTTCTGAGACTGTTCAGTCTTTTAAATCTCGTTTAAAGACCCATCTTTTTACTCTGTGTTTGACGTAAGATAGTTTGATTATCATTTGGTTGGTTTCTATATTTGTCTTGTCTTGCGTTGTATTTGTCTTATTTTATTTCCTAATTTGTGAAGCACTTTGATCAAAACTGTTGTTTATAAAGGTGCTATATAAATAAATTTTGATTGATTGATTTGATTGATTCTTCAGTTCTAATAGCATTTGGTGGAGATTCACATACGTTAAGCCCTATCGGGGTGTCCCCAAGAGGGCCCCCTATTGATCCTCTACCTAATCACACTAGCCAAGTTGTGAAAGCATGAGTGGGTCACAATCAGCCAAGGTTTTGTGTGAATTCATTTTGAAACCTAGATGTTGTAGGGTCCTGATTACTTCTAAAGAATATAATTGTTTGCTTGCAGGACACTAGGAGAAATGAGTCCTCTGTCACAGATGATGTGGTCATCATTGTAGTTGGTGTTAAATTATAATATTATTTTATGCCATGTCATACCCCAAGTTAAAGATTGTGAATTATTATGTAGTTTTAGTTTGCATTATTCTCCTGAATTAGAAGAAGCTGATAACTATTAAGATAAGATAAGATAACTCTTTATTGTCATTGCACAGTCATACATAGTACAGTAGTACAATGAAATTGGAAAAACTGTCCTACGTCGGCACTACATATAACACAACACGACATGACACATCACAACGCAACAAACAACACAACACAGTATATTAACTTAGTATAAAAAAGAAGAAGAAGTGTATATGTATTGCACACTGATATTATTGCACATTAATTATTATTGCACCTTGTTATAAATATAAATATAATTGTTATTGTTTTAAACATTGTTACCTCCCCCCTAAAAAGTCCAGGGAGGTATCCAGTCAGGTCAGCTGTTAGCATTGATCAGGGCTATTGCCCTGTTGTAAAAGCTGTCCTTGAGTCTATTTGTCCGGGACCTCAGCAGCCTGAACCTCCTGCCAGATGGCAGCAGTTTAAACACCCGGTGTCCTGGGTGTGTGCAGTCCCGTAGGATGCTGCATGCCCTCTTGAGACAGCGAGTGCTGTACAGGTCCTTCAGGGAGGGAAGAGGATGTCCAATAATTTTTTGATGATGACATACATTGCATTAGTTAAACTGATTTGCATTACATTAGACTGCTGATTTATTGTGGATGAATGATATTGTTTTATGATGTTACAAGAAATACTGTTTGCAGAAAGTCATCGCCTTATTTGTCTGATTAGAAGAGAACAGAGCATGCTGGAGTTTTCTGCCCCATCTCAGCAGGAGCAGATAAAACGGGGAGCCAAGGTCGTAGCTTAGGCGTCGTGTGAGAGAAAGCATGTGAATGTTTAGGCTTTTATGATAAGGTGGGAGCACCAGAGGCTATAAGAGTTTGATTAATGCTCCACCATTTTGAGATCTGAGGCTGTCTGCATACAGTGTCCATCTCCCACACGTGTGATCATTAAAATCATCGTTTGACTTAACCCGGCCGGACCAGTGTTGTTATTGTGGTTTTTTATCTTGTCTCCATCCCCAATTTTGAACTCATAACATTGGTAATGATGTGGAAGTGTTTTCCTTTTCTGTCTCTTACAGAGGAGGGACCGGATACCAGACGAGGTGACGGAGATACGAGGATCCTTCACAGCAGACACCGAGACTGCCACGTCCGTGCGGGGGGAAGATAGCTGCTATAACCTATGTTTTTGTCTCACTATATAATGTTGTACAGCCCACTTGAGGGTCATCCTTTTTGTGAAACATGCTACTGGTTCAGATAGAGGTCCACAGTGCTGTGTAACCTTGTAATTTCAACTGCCAAAAGCAAAGTAAATCCTTTTTTTTATTTAAAAAAGACCGACCATTCTCCTGAGATTCCTTTCAAAAATTCTGAACACAACATTCTGGTGATCCCCCGACGTGATTTTTGGTTGTAGAGGAGAAAAGGAGCATTGGAGAGGCCCCTGACGGAGTTGCTGTCAGACCTGAACTGGAAACAACTGATTCTGATCACTCTCACAGAAGGCCTTCAAAATAAAGCAGGGCCTATTTTCTATCGAACAAAATCTGCAAAATTGGGCATATAACAAATTAAATGTGAGCGGTGAGTAGTTGAAGTTCTTTCTGTCAAAATTCAATAGAAATTGAATCAAAATTGATAAAGTGTTCATATGATAAAATACATGTTTAATGTACAAAGTTGGAATTACAAGTTTTTTTGTTTTTTTAAGGGTTAAAAGAAATCAAAGGGTAAAAGATAAAGGCCATTAGTTCCCGTTTCCTCTTTATGGTGCAAAGTAGGCCAAAAACAAAGAAGAGAGGCGGACTCGCGACAGAAAAGCCGATCAGCTGATCATTAATCAGTTTCACGATTGAAGTAGCAACAGGAGAGGGAGGGAGAGAGAAGAGCCACTCACTCCATATATCGGTTGTTAAGCTTAACGCGGGAATGCTTTACAAACATTCAACTTGCATACTTGCTTTACTTCTCTCTGGGATCACTTCCTCAGAGATGAAATGCCGGTTTGGTAGCAAGGCTGCAAATACAGGGAGTGCAGAATTATTAGGCAAATGAGTATTTTGTCCACATCATCCTCTTCATGCATGTTGTCTTACTCCAAGCTGTATAGGCT
>NW_024582799.1:26837-29013 GCF_018398535.1 Haplochromis burtoni
ATTCGATAATCTTTAATCCTACAACTGTTTACAACTTGCCGCTCTATCACATGAGCACACTGCTCCGATGTGCTACGGTTATGTCCGAGTTACACTGTGTCGCAAGTTTTGTGAGGTGCTTTTTTGATATTTAATGGATCGGATTACATTTTTTATTTCTCTCTGATATCCGATCCAGTAATTTAGGTCAGTATCGGACCGATACCGATACGTGATATCAGATCGGCCCATCTCTAGTTCCCTGTTCTTTTGTCTAATTAGGTTCTTGGAATAGTTTTTCATTTCATACTGGAAAATTATTAATGGGTTTTTAGCAGGTGCGGAAACATCTGGCTGAGGAGAGAGAGAGAGCTCACAGCTGGATCTGGATGCTGTGGTTGCAGATCAGGGAACTGAACTAGAGACTTACTTGGAGACTGAATAGCAGGAGGCTGGACTACAGACTGGACTGACTGGACTGCAGGAGACTGGGCTACAGGCTGGACTGACTGGATGAAGGGAGCCTGAGCTACGGGTGACTGGAGGACGGGAGCCCGAGCCTGAACAGCAGGTGACTGAACTGAAGATGGTGATGACTACAGCCTGAGACAATAAACCGGGAGCATGAGATGAAAACAGATCTGCTAATTTACTGAGGGAGTGAACTAGGGCCTGAAAATTAATTTTAATTAGGTTGTTCGAATAGTTGTTCTGTCACAACTCGGCTGGTAGTCGTGTGGAGGTGAGAAAGGAGGGTCCAAACGCAGACAGTGGCGGAGATGCAAGTGGGTTTATTTACAGTGGACAGTAACCAAGGAGTGGGCAGTACCAAACAAAAACCTAAACTGGGAAAACTAATACAAAAGGGAGGACATGGAGCGAGGAGCAGAGAGACACAGAGAAACATGGAAAAACGTTGAATACACGGAAGGTTCACAGAGAAACACAGACGAAGTGACGAGGAGCACAGGCAGACACGCAGTATAAATACACACACCAGGTAATTAGGAAATGGTAAACAGGTCACACAGGACACAGCAAACAGGACACAGCTGGAACTACTGAACATAACGAGACACAAACCTACAAAGTAAAACAGGAAACACACAGACTGTTTCACAACACAAAACTCGGGACCCGAAGAGAGCACAGAGGGAAGACACAGGTAGGGATGATGGAGACACAAAGAACAAATACAAACAGAATAAACTAGAAAATAATAATAGTAACACAAAGGGCTGGGTCACCGACCCAGGACCATGACATGTTCATTTCATACTAGAAAATTATTATTGGGTTTTAAGTGCATTACATAACACTCTCTGAATAAAAAGTAAATTTTTGCTTGGGTTTGTGTGAAAATGCTATGCAAAAGTTAAAGTAAGGACATCATAGCCAGATAAATTAGGTCATACACACAATTGAGGAGCTTTTACGGAAGACAGAGAGTTAAAAACAAACCTTTGAGTACACGATTTCAAAGTGATAAATGATCACTTCGAGTCCAAATAGGGACAGTTCAGGAGGGCGGCCAGATGGCCAGTGGCTAATGTGAAACAGTTCTGGTGGGTGGCTACGTGGCCAGCGGCTGAGGTGAGACAGTTCTGGTGGGGGGCCAGGAGGAAGACAGCAGCTGCCACTGACCAGGTCCAGAGGCTGCTGGTGGCGAATGAGCAGTGGCCTGGAAGGTGGCCGCTGACACCAAACCCGTCGTGGACCAGGTGCTGGACCAGGCGCTGGACCAGGCGCTGGACCAGGTGCTAGACCAGGCGACTGCGTGGGAGCTGCTGGTGGCAGAGCAGCCGCTGGTGGCAGAGCAGCTGCAGGCGATGTGCTTGGGAGCCATCTGATCAGATGAGGCAGGACCAGATGAAGGGGGACCAGACAGCGGAGGAGCAGCTCCAGGTGACGGCTTGGGAGCTGCCGATGGCAGAGCAGCTGCAGGCAACAAGGCAGGGCCAGCAGGTGTGAAAACCTCTGGCTGGGAAGAGGCAGGGCCAGCAGGTGCAGAAACCTCTGGCTGGGGAGAGGCAGGGCCAGAAGGTGCAGAGGACGGGAGCCCGAGCTACAGGTGACTGGAGGACCAGTCGGAAGGTTGCCGGTTTGAGCCCCGGCTCCGACAGTCTCGGTCGTTGTGTCCTTGGGCAAGACACTTCACCCGTTGCCTACTGGTGGTGGTCAGAGGGCCCGGTGGCGC
>NW_024582799.1:29196-34919 GCF_018398535.1 Haplochromis burtoni
GATTGTGTAAAGTGCTTTGGGGTCCTTAGGGACTAGTAAAGCGCTATAGAAATACAGGCCATTTACGGGTGACTGGAGGACCAGAGACTGAGCCGCAGCTGAGTGGACGGGAGACTGGACTGCGGGTGAGTGGACGGGAGACTGGACTGCGGGTGAGTGGATGGGAGACTGGACTGGGGTTTAGTGGATGGGAGGCTGAATAGCAGGTGACTGAACTGAGGATGGTGACAGTGCCGCAGCCCGAGAAAATAAACCGGGAGCATAAGATGGAAACAGATCTGCTAATTTACTGAAGGAATGAGCTAGTGCCTGAAAAGCTGGTGAACGGGTAGGTGGACAAGCTAGCTCTTCCAATCCTCCAGAGCGTGAGGGCAATGGCTGTAGAGCCTCATCTGAGCCTCTAGGGAGGTCAGGTTGGATCCTGGTTGCCCTCATCCCGGGCACTGGGACAGGCATGGGAGCTAGCTGGACACCAGTCACCCCCACCCAAGGAACAGGAACAGGTGCAGGAGTGGACTGGGTCTTAGCTGCCCTCGCCCTAGGAGCTAGCACAGGAGTTGGTGCTGGCTGGGTATCAGTTGCATCGTCCCGAGGGACTGGTGCGGGTGCGGGGACGTGCTGAGCCCTAGCTGCCCGAGGAGGTGCGAGAAGAACAGGCTGAGCCTTAGCTGCCTTCACCTGAGAAGGTGAAAGAGGTGAAGGCCAATTCTGAACCGCTCTGCTAGCGGGAAGAGGCTCAACAATGGGTGAGGAGAAAATGATTGACTGGGAGAGATTATCAGGTTTATTGGTGTGAAAATCTTTAATAATGGCCTGGGATGGAGGAACTCGGACAGGCTGACAGGTAGGTGAAAAAATAGCGATATGAGGAAAATAATCAGTCTGAGCGGCATTAATGTCTTTAATGGGAGCCTCTGAGGGCAGGACAGTTTTTTTAATGAGTAGTAATTGGATAATCCAGAATGTAATCGCAGTAAACAGTCTTTGCTTTAGATGAATAGAGAGCAGTCCCTGAGTTGTGGTGAGAAGAAAAATGGTTGATTTTGCTCACCACCGGATTCTTGCTGCTCCAAACAGGAAATGCAATGGCGGCGTGAGCCTCGCCTCCGCTTAGCTGTGGCAGCAGACGGAGCCTCCATCGAGCCGAGATGGGAGGCGGAGGTGGAAGGTCCGGTGAATGAGGCGGGCGGTGTGTGAGCGAGGAGCGGAGCGGCGATAGAGAGAGCAGCCGAAGCGCGGCGAGGGATGCCCACTCTCCGCAGCGAATGCTCTGGTGCAGGTGAGGCAGCAGGTGGGAGAACGCGGCATCTCCAAACGCGCCCAGAGCCAGGCGACTCCCCTCAAAGACGTGCCCCCTCTATGAAAAGAGTCACTGTTTCCTCCTGAGCTCCTCCACCCAACGGGAGAGCGCTGCCTCATGCCGCTCATAAAGATCCGAGTCTGCTGCTTCCACAACACTGGGTCGTGCCACTCCGTCAGGGGTTGTGTGGATGAGGAAAGGAGGACCCAAACGGTTGATGCACAGGGAGGTCAAGGCTGGCGTTTATTGTGATTAACGGGGTGAACAGAACATAAGATGGCTAGCTGGCTGAGTGAATAGCTGGCTGACTGAAACAAACACACTTGCGGGACTAAGGACAACAACATCAATGACACAAAAATGAACTGAAGGAAACCGAGGACTAAAATACAAAGACAGATGAGAGACCGGTGAGTACACAGCTGAACGTAATCTGAGTAAAGACACACGGAGGTAACTGAAACACAATACACAGGCAATGAGTAAGGGAGTCCTTATTCCTAGAAGAAAAGAAAAACACTTAAATAAAATAAAAGGAAGGTACATATCATCTTGCCTTGGTGGGGGGTACTATTGTATAGGAATTTCTTTTATTTATGTATAGTCACATTATTTTATTGTATAATGCCTTGGTGCCACTGGATTTTAACATGTCTCACACTCATACAGTAAGACAAATGGTGGGGGTCTAGTAAGGAAGTCGGGGGAAGCAGACAACTCCACAGGAAGAATCTTTTGTCTCTTTGAGGACTCTGGGAGGTAGCAAGGGAGTATGAACCTTAAGGTGTGAAACAGCTGTGTACTGCCTTTTATTCCTGAAGAAGGTATTTAACTGAGAGCCATTTTAGGCTCGGGAGACTCTGCTGACCGTCTGCCCTGCGGTCATGCAGGCTCTCCACCAAGCTTGGTTTATCTGTTCTTTGTGTTTTGATTAAAGAATGTTAGCTACCGCTCACCGCTCGTCTGTAGGCTTTATTTAAATGGAAAACCTCCACAACAAAATGGCGACACGAACAGGTTGGCCCATGTGGTCGCTGAACAACGGTTCCGTGGACGGGCTGATCACCCCTAAGGAAAAAGGTACCTTTGTCCTACCGGCTGTTGAAACAAAGGAAATGGAGGGGTCACAGAGCCATGTGTTTCAGCCACCACTGAGACCATTGACTTTGAGGGGACTCCTGCAGATGGGTGAGTTGTTGCTAACTTGTATACAGTCATGGAGAGTTTTGTTTGGCCGAGGGGGTGGGACGCTTGCTGACTCCGGAGTTTCTGAGTCTCCGGGGGGAAAATCCTGGCGGTTTGAGACCCCAGGCCTGTGTTTGGTTCAGTCCAGTACAGGGACAGTAATTAAAATCTACTGTTGGTAAAAATCCTGCCGGTTTGAGACCCCAGGCTTGTGTTGAGAGCGGCCCATCACAAGGACAGTGGCTTTAGCACGTTGTTGGGGAGAAGCCGGCCTAGGCCTGTGTTTGGTCCAAGTACGCCACAAGAATGGCGGTTCGGGTACACTGTCGGAAATCATTTCTGCGTATTACAGTGCGTGGGGTGACGGTATTTTAGCACTTTTCTGCCGGTAACGGAAGAAGGCCATTGCAGAGGACACTCTGAATGTAAAGGGAAGCTGGATCCAGTAAGGCGGCAGGCCTTCCACCAGGCAGCCAGGGACCAAACTCAATGTGTGACTGTATGGTAAGAACTGAGTAAATGTGTGGTGTGTAAGATTGCAGAGAATGGTTGTGTGGGAAAAGCTGATGTGTGTGTGTAAAAACAGTGAAAATGGGGTTAAAAATGTTGAAAATGGGGAACAAAAACAAGGGAAAAAAAAGAGGAGTGTAGAAATGTGTGTAAAAGTAATCGTCTCCAACTAGCGGAAGGTGGTGCTACAGTAGGCCACCACCTCCCCTAGGGTGGACAAACAAAATTTATCGTTTTTAGCAGACTTGTTGATGAAAATAAGCAATAAAATAGGAAGAGGCTTTGGTGGTTTCAACGTAGAACAATTACAATCTCTCTGGGTTTTCAAGAAAGGGGAGTTCAGAACCAGAAAGTGGAGACGTGTTGTTTTAAGCAGTGAGAAGAATGATCAAAATGTCTCAGTGTGTCACTTGTAGGTGAAGAGCAGACCTGGATCAATTTTCCACGTGCAGCAGTCAGAAGAAAATTATAGGTTAACACCATTAGAAAAACTCAAGCCAAGTTTTGGCTGAATTGTTTTACAACTTAACTTCCATGTGTTTGTCACCCTGAGAACACAAGCTCCAAGAATCTCTCCCTGAAGACAAGAAATGCAGTTCTAGAACAACGAGATGGATATCAAGAGCTCACAGCAGGTCAAGAGACAGCAGAATCCTGAGCAGTGAAAGAAGAGGTCCAGCAGCAACTGTGCAAGACAGTGGCAGCAAAGAGGAAAATGGCATCATCATGACTGGATGGATGGAGAGGTGCATTTCGAATGAGCTGCAACTTCACTGTGTGTGGATGGACATTTGAAAAGACTGCCTGAGATGAACATTTGTCACTTTTGGAGCAAAATGGCAAGATGAGACAGTGGAAAACACAGGACAAAGCTGAAAGACAACTGACTCACACTGGACTGCTGCAAGGGGGGAGATGAGATGAGACCACAGTGAAAGGAGCAGGAGAGAACATGGAGGAAGGCTGTTTTAGTGTGGGAATGAAATTTGAGTTTAGGAAACTGGGAAGAAAAAAAAATAAAAACGACTGCCTTGCGTGGAGAATTGAAAAGTGTCTGGAGCACCGCAAAGAGGAGAGGTACACAAAAAGTACACAAACAGAAAAATGCATTAATTAATTAATTATTGAACCACTAACAGCAGCAATTAGACAGAATACAGTAATTAAGGGCATAAAATGCAAGAACGCAGAACATTAAACCAGCCTTTATGCAGATGATGTGTTACTTTTTCTCCAAAACTCACAAACCAATATCTCTGGGGTGATTGAATTGATAAACTCTTTTTTGAATTTCAGATTACTCAATTAACTCGTCAAAATCTACAGTCCTCCCGATTAATTGCTCCTTCCATAATTCTTCTTCTACACCACTGCAATCGGGAAATATAAAATATTTAGGTATTAATGTTTCTCCTAAGCTTGCAGATCTAACTAAATTAAACCATATCCCACTTTTAAAGAAGGTAGAAGATGATCTGACTAGGTGGAAATGTCTACCCATATCACTCATGGGAAGGGTTGCCGCTATAATGATGGTCTTACCAAAAATAAATTATGTATTCTCAATGATTCCAACTAAACCGCCACAAGATTGGTTCAGATCTCTAGATTCATATATGTCCAAATTCCTTTGGAAAAATAAACCCCCACGTATAAGCTTAAAAACACTACAAAAGACCAGGGATAAAGGAGGATTAGAACTACCTAACTTTCAGCACTACTTCTTAGCCAACAAGCTTCAATTTATCTCAGCATGGCTAAAACATACATTCTTAGATGAACCTTGGCTAGCTGTAGAACAAGCACTTTGCAATAATTTAGAGATTTCAGACCTACCATTTATCAGCTCAAACATCCAACGACATGAATGCTTCAAAAGCGTCAGTATCAGCTCTTCTCTGACAGCATGGTGGGAGTTTCTAAAATTGACGGAGTCTTCATTAGTTCCATGCAAACGTACACCTATCTGGAACAACCCTGACATATTACAAAACAATAATATGATAAACTTTCCAGATTGGAGTGGTAAAGGAATCAAATACTTACAACATATATTAGAAGGAACAGAATTTATTCCATTTGACAGACTACAGGGTGGGCCATTTATATGGATACACCATAATAAAATGGGAATGGTTGGTGATATTAAAGTCCTGTTTGTGACACATTAGTATATGTGAGGGACAAACTCCTCAAGGTGGGTGGTGATCATGGTGACCATTTAGAAGTCGGCCATCTTGGATAGAACTTTTGTTTTTTCAATAGGAAGAGGGCCATGTGACACATCAAACTTATTGGTAATGTCACAAGAAAAAACAATGATGTGCTTGGTTTCAATGTAACTTTATTCTTTCATGAGTTATTTACAAGTTTCTGACCACTTATGAAATGTGTTCAATCTGCTGCCCATTGTTTTGGATTGTCAGTGCAACCCTCTTCTCCCACTCTTCACATACTGATAGCACCACTGCTAACACTAACCCACATTGGATCGATCCCTCCAAGACTGTTGGAAGAACAAAAGTGATGGTTTGGTGTGGTATATGGGTATATGGAAACCTCAAGGCCACTGGATATTTGAAATTGCTACATGATGATGTTTTTCCCTCTTTATGCACTGAAGCTGGCACGTTCCCTGAGTTTTTCCAGCAAGATGGTGCACCACCACATTATGGGTGCCAGGTCCGAGCATTCCTAGATGAACAGTTTTCTGGAAAGTGGATTGGTC
>NW_024582799.1:37155-42978 GCF_018398535.1 Haplochromis burtoni
ACTCCCGATCTGACCCCCTTAGACTTTTATCTTTGGGGTCATCTGAAGGCAATTGTCTATGGTGTGAAGATACGAGATGTGCAGCACCTGAAACTATGGATACTGGATGCCCGTTGTTAAGAAATATTCCCATAGATCATTGTAATGATGTTGTTTATTATGTTGTTCTTTTTTTCTGCTTGTTCTCTCTTTTTTCTTTCTCGACAGATGATCCAGGTGATTGATATATGTATTTTTTGTCTGCTTATTTTGTTGGTTTTTGGTTTTTTGCCCTTTATCGCCATTCCTCTTCCCCGCTGTTTTTCTTTCCCTCTTTCTTTATCCCCTTTCTTTTCCTCAGTCAAGTCTGTCCCGTATTTAGCAGGTTAAAATGAAATAAACAATAAAAGGCGAATCAAATAGACCAATACGGCAAGGCTGGGTTGGTCCATTTGGTAAAGTAAATCCGGTGGGCATCTTTGTTTGCCTTTAGACAATAATTCTGATGGCAAAAGAGCCAAATGGGACAGGCAAAAAAAAATGCATTAATCCTACTAACACATACACACATGCAATGAAGCTCATGAAGATCAAATAGTATTTTTAGCATGCATTTCGGTTACCGTCATCTTGTTCGGTTCACTTAGTAGGCTAAGAAGTGATACATAGACTTAGGTTAAGATTTCTTCTTATTTTCTTGTTTCTGATGTGTGGGGGAGGTCTTATCATGACACACATCTGGGTACATTGGAAAACAAAACTCATTATCTAACAGAATATTGCTGTTGTGTGTGTGACTGGTGGATGAAAGTTTGGGAGGTTTACTTGGCTGATGCATTTTCTTTGAATTTTCTTTTGGTACCACTTTGAACCTGCCATTTAGTTTTGTTTTGATCTCTCATTCTAAGAGAATATGCTTAGACAAGTCCTAAAACTAGGCCTTCATATTTTTTGATTTTTAACAGTGCACTGAGATTTTTTGTTTGGCAATTTTCTTTTTCAAGCAGGCCTGCAAGATCGGAATTGAAAGCGCAACACAACACGTTGAACAATCGCAAGTGAGCTTCTCCAAAATTAAAATGGGCTCAGGAGAAAGCCACTTATTTGGGAAAATCACAAAGCAAGTCCCTGGCAAAAAGGATTCAGCGAGGTAATCCAGTCTAAATTTTCTTTCTTTTTTGAAATGGCGTCATTGCTGGCAGTAGAAACTTATTGCATCACGAGAGGTTCTACTGTCAGCAAATTAAAAATGGCATAAGTGCAGACAATGATCAGGACCTTTTCCCCATCCCAGAGTCGCAGGGAACAAACCCTCTCGTATACTGGGACATGTCACCAGGGGCAACTCTACACTAAGCCCAACTTTATCTAGCCAGTACTTCTTAACCTCACGCACTAATTCAGGCTCCTTCCCACACAGAGGTGACATTCCATGTCTCAATTGCCAGTCTTGGTAACCGGGGATCAGTCCACCAGGACCTCCACTCCTTGCCACCGCCTGGCGTTACCTACTGTGGTTGGTGGGCTTGCAGGAAGATGGGTCCATGTCCCTCTTTCAGGCTAGACTAAATCCCGGCCACCAGACGCTTGCCCTCGAGTATCCTCCCCGGGCCTGCTCCAGGGCGGGGCCCCAGTAACCTTATACAATACAATAAAATACAACTTTATTTGTGTACCGCATTTAAAACCACTAAGAGCAGTTGGCCCGTTGATTTCAATGCTCTCCTAGGAGTGTACAAGCTGAGAAGTTCAGTAAGATAGCTAGGAGCAATGTTATTTATAATTTTAAAGGTGAGCAAGAGAATTTTGAAATCAACGTGGTATTTGATGGGAAGCCAGTGCAGGTCAGCAAGGATAGGGGTGATAGGATCAAACCTGCCAGTTCCCACTAAAAAGCGTGCCGCCGCATTTTGAACAAGCTGCAGTCTGCTAAGAAGGGTTGATTGGAGGCCAATATAGAGGAAGTTACAGTAGTCTCATCTAGAGGCAATAAAAGCATAGATAAGTTTCACACGGTCCTTACAGAGCATATAAGGCTTGGCCTTGGCAATTTGGCGTAGCTGGTAAAAGCTAAATTTAATTACAGTGGAGACTTGTTTGTCAAGTTTCAATCCAATTCAATTAAATTTTATTTATGTAGCGCTATATATAGTGCTTTTTAAAATGGATGTTAAAATCACCAATAATAAGAACACGTTGAAAGTTTAAGAAGAAGGTCAAAGAAATTCATGAATAAAAGACTTGTCATATGTCTGTGGTCGATAGACTGTGACACAGAGAGTCAGAGAAGGACCAGCACGCTCCAGAAGTTGTACTTCAAAGCTAGTATACACGGGAGAGGGTAGATGTTGCACTCAGAATTTATTTTTAAATACTGAGGCTAGCCCTCCACCCCTACCCAAGGATCTAGGTAAGAAAGAAAACACAGTCCAGGTGAAGGAGCTCCAAAAAGGGAAAGGACTCACCAGTGCGAATCCAGGTTTCCATTAAAAACAAAGCATCCAGCCTTGAGGTAAGGAAAAAGTCATTTACAATGAAGATCTTGTTCACCAACGACCTGACATTTAGCAGGGCCATCCGAGTCGTAGCTGCCAAATCAAAGTTAGGAGCACGTCTCAATCGGATTAGGTTGCTGTGACCAGAGATGGGCAGTAACGCGTTACTGTAATCTGATTACTTTTTTCAAGTAACGAGTAAAGTAAGGGATTATTATTGCAAAAACGGTAATTAGATTACTGTTACTTTCCCGTAGGAACGCTGCGTTACTGCGTTACTAAAACTGTGATTTTTTGCAAGAATGTCTCATGACAGTGACGGAAGCGAGTGTGCCGTTAGTGACAACAGCTGTGTGCAGATCAACAATGGATCACATATCGATTGTGGGAGAGAGTATGAGCGTGCAGCATTTAAAGCGTGGAAGTACTGACCTTACTTTGAGTTTGATTCCATAAAAAGTGACAAAAACATTACTGTCCATCGTGCGTGGGAAGAAAACTTCTTTTTACAGCGAAAAAAACTCCTATACTTCCAAGCAAGCACCGAGTGCGCAACGACGTAATGGGAAACTCACAGAGAAACTCGCGGATTCTTCAACTGACCACGGCACACCTGCACCAGGGTAAACCTCCGCCTACCGTAGTCCTGCTTTACAGGTGAAAATAGAGCAACAGGACCGCTGAGTCTTTGACTTTATTTACTTTCTGCTGTGTTTTACTTGCATCTATTTGAAAGAGTGAGTGTAAAAACCAAAAATAGTTTATTTTATGTGCTGGAATGTGTAGAAAATAGGTTTAAATGTTAAACTAATTTATTCGAGTCAGACAATGTTGCATATAATTAAATCTTTGCTTGATGCATAAAGTTAAAAGATTAAAACTGATAAAACAAGTTTAAAAAAAGAGACATTTTTCATTTTGATTACATTTTGTATGATGGATTATTTAGAAAAAGTAGAATTGGGCAGAAAGATCTATCGCTTTATCACCTCTTCAGGTTGTAAATCGTGTTTTTAAAAAGTAACTAGGTAACTAAGTAATTAATTACTTTTGAAAATAAGTAATCAGTAAAATAACGGGATTCCTTTTTGGGGAAGTAATCAGTAATTAGTTAATGATTACTTTTTTCAAGTAACTTGACCAACACTGGCTGTGACACACACCACCTCTAGGAGTCCTAATCAAGCTCCGAGCTGGCAAACAAACTGGAAGGGCCTGGTAGGTTTGTTGTTCAACATAATGAATCCATCGATGACTAAGCAATCTGGGGGTGAGGTAATCCTAGCAAATGGCAGAAGGTTGCGGAAAGTCCATAGTAGAGTTGGAATTAGCTTCAGCCTGTGCTTTTAAATAAGCTTTAAAGCAGACATGAACACCGCTGTTCCCTTGATGGTCTTCTCATAAGGGTCTTCTGAATCACTCTTTGTCTGGTCCCTCACCCAGGACCAATTTGCCATGGGAGTCCCTACCAGGGGGCAAAAGCCCCCAGGCAACATAGCCCCTGGGATCTCTGGAGCACACAAACCCCTCCACCACGATAAGGTGCAGGGACTTTTTTCACCCTCTCACTATGAGGGATTGTGCATTTTGGTGTAAAAAATATAATTTAATTTCTTTTTGAGTAAGACATCGCAAAATGTGGAACAAATGAAGTGAAAGGCTGTGAGCATTCCTTGATTCACTGCATTTAATTTGCTCTCATTCATGACCTAGTCTCTAGTAAATTGCTATCTTAGGATTCTCACCTTACGTAACAAACCTCCACTGTGGCTTCCTGTCAGGTCTGCGCTTGCAGGCCCCCACTGGTTCATACACTTATCACCGTGAACAAAGCTAGAAAAAACAGAGATAGATCCATTTCAACTTGCAAGGGAAGCCGATCGGGTCAGGGTCTTGGAGCTAAGAGCCCATCACCTGATCCCAGACAACTCCAACCCCGGCCTCCACTCACAGCTTTTTTATTCAGTGACAAACAGCCCCTGTGGTGTGTCATAAAAGCTAAGACACTGTGTGTGTGTGTGTGTGTGTGCGCGCGCATGTCTGCATGTCAGAAAGATGGCCATCTCCCATCACCCTCTATATGGCTTAACCCCTTTAACCGTCCAACATATACAAGCATGGGTGAGGCCGTGAATGGCAAGAAGTAAACATCCTTACTAAATAAGGACACCCAGAACCTTACATGCAATGTCTGCAGTTAACACTATAGCCATTGCCTTCACCATTGTACACATAGGGGAGGAGAACAGAAACAAAAGAATGTCTTTGATCATACAGTTTGAAACAAGGCAACAAATTTAACAACAGTGACAGCTATTATCAATATCAACCTAACACTTCCATTCGATTTCAGCCTGCCTTCCAACAAACACAAATCTCTCCCTCCTGACTACATGTAAGAGATCCACACTTCCCACTAGCTATGAGTCATGGGATGGTATCGTCTTGATGCATGCTCAATCATCCAGGTAAGTAAATCTCCAAAAATTGATTCTGTTGATCTGGACGTAGCATTTTCAGTAGGCCACTGATCAATGGCCATGAGTACCACTCACAGAGAGTTGGGGAATGGCTGCAATCACAGAATTGCAAGATGGCGAGATATGTACCCTTAGGCCCCTTCCTCGATTCAGAGATGGTCTTCTCTGAATTCCCTGTAACTCTTCATGCACTTGTGGCAGGACGAGGTAGAAATAAAGTAAATACTCTTTGCAGTTTTTTAAAAAGACAACGCCACCCTGGGAATTTCACCCAGAGAATACTGAAAGTGACACTAAATCACCAGAAAGGCACTTAGGTTCGCTATACTCAGTCCAGAGACGAGGTTCAATGATAAACAAACTGACAATTTATTAATAATTATTTAAAACACCATATAAAAGCACAATCATAAATATTCAAATACAAATATGCTTAAAAAGGTATTCAGAGCTGAGGCTTACCAGTGGAGGGGCAGGGATGCCACACACAAACTAAAGAAAGAAAACACACCCAAAACACAAGTGCAGCACACTATCACACACTCACACTAATAAACTAAACAAGGCAGGTGTGTACACTCAAGGGATCCCACCACCAAGGCACCCTAGTCTCCTCCACGTTGGCACTCCGCATCTGAATAAAAGAAACAAAGAAAATTTTAATATATTACAACAAACTAATGTGTAGTGCCGGGGGATAACCCAACTGCAGGACCACACTGGTGATCTACAGCTAGAAAAAGGGCCTCCCACCAGTGGTGTAACGAAAATCCAAACTACAAATCAAAAACAATAAAACAACATACAATCTGGATAAAACTCTAAAATCTGGAGCAAACGGAATCGCCGTACTGCTCCAACTTGCCGTC
>NW_024582799.1:43108-57246 GCF_018398535.1 Haplochromis burtoni
GGCAAAACAGCAGCACTTCAGTTCGCGTAGCTTGGCGCAAAACTAAGGCCCACACTTCCTGCGAAACATAATAAATAATTACTATAAAAGAACAATAGAAGGCAGAGAGCGTAACAAAAGTTGATTACATACCAAGTAAGCCGTGTCATAGAACACAAGCAGAATAGCTCAGAGGAGGCTTCTATAGCTACGACCAGCTGCGATGGAGGCTTCAGAAGAGTAACCCGCAAATGATCTCTACCACACCAAAGGGAAGTCAGGTGACCAAAAAGAAGATCACAGGCAAGCGACGCAGAGACACTCAAATGGCCACTATTTATACCAGCGCCCCCTAATGGGCCAGGCTGAAAGTGGGTTGGACCGAGGGATAACATTCATCTTGCCACACACTGTTTTTGAGATTATCTGAAGACCACATAAAGATTGGAGTTCTGTGGTGATTGACAGAAAGTTGGTGACCTCTGTGTACTATACACCTCAGCATTTGATGGCACCGCTATGTGATATTAAGTGGACTACTACTTCACGGCTGAGGTGCTATTATTACCAATCGGCTCAACTTTATTACAAGCCAACTGACTGGTGACTTAAAAAAAAAAATTTATTAGTGAGGAATATTTAAGTTGCTGAACTTGTTGTATGTATGGAATTCACTGGAATCCACTAACCTCCTGAGACCAACTACAAATGTTTGTGGAAGCATTCTTCATGCGTAGGTGCTTAATGTTATACACCTGTGACCATGGCAGTGGATATAACACCTGAATTCAATGATTTGGATGGGTAATTAAATGCTTTTCACAGTATTGTTTATGTTCTGGACCTGTGGCTATTCAGAGATTTATATGAATCAACGTTGGAGTGAAAAGGTGAAGAAAGGTTGTCATCAGTAATCACATTACCTTATATGATCAAGCACTTTGGCGACAATGGGGAAGAAAGAATAAATAACTTCTTTTTAAACACGAACTAACCTCTGGCAGATCCAGAAAAGGGTTGCCACAACCATTTAGGGTGAGGGGAGAAAGACAGTTCAAAAGACACACAGTGGAAGACAGCCAGAGATTAATAATGCCTTATGATTGAACGCAGAGAGGTGTAGAAACACACAATGAATGAAAAGAGGTGAATAAAGGGATAAACATTTTTGTCATGTCTGCATGGAACAAACAAGGATTAAAGGAGTAAATTACTTAAAGGAAATGTTTCAAGCTCTTCCTCCTGTATCAGACATTCTCACCATACCTGAGCGTGTCCAGTTTCCAATTTGGATCCTTCAGTCCAGCTGAAAGGAGCTCCATGCCGAAACCTCCTGGATGATTGTAGCTCAGGTCCAGCTCTCTCAGATGGGAGGGGTTGGAGCTCAGAGCTGAGGCCAGAGAAGTACAGCCTTCCTCTGTGATCAGACAGCCTGACAGACTGCAGACACATAAAACAACAATCCAGCTGTGAATATTGCATGTAGGGATTGATTTATTTTGTTTTTCTTATTTCCAAATACAGGGCCATCCATAAATTTAACTAGATAACCCTATTGTTTTAAGTTTAATTATCTAAATCCCTTTTGGAAACATCTCAAGTAAGCCTGTATTCCCAAAGTGAATGCACTATTGTGCTTTCTTTATAGTCTGATCATTGAGGACTTATTGAGAAAAGGATTTTAATTAAACTCTGAATTTAAAAGGAAGCCACTTAATAGAAGCTATTATGGGAGAAGTACAATCTCTCTTTTACTACCCCTGTTTCTGTAATCTCACTGCAGAATTTTGGAGCAACTGAAGACTTCTGTGGGAACATTTAGAAAATTAGCAATTACAGTCAAGCCAAACATCAAAGTAACAAATGCTCAAACCATTTTTTCAGGATCACACTGAGAGAGAATGTTTTCAACTTTAGCACTATTGGTCAGATGCAAGAATGAACCAGCCACAACTCTGCTGTGCTTGGCACCACTGTATTGTAGTGCTGATACCAATTCTGGAGATCTAGAGAGATTTTACATCAAGAAGGTCATCTGGTTCAAAGTTTTTGCCAAATCAAAATATGCAGAGGATTAAGATTTGGACCAGGTTTCCACAAAAGACTCTCAATTACAGTGAGGAACACCCTGCAATTTTGTATGTTCTCCCACTTAGAATTCAAAGAGTGGTTTGAAATTGACATTGTAGGTGGATTCCCGCTGTGAGAGACAGAATTTAAAAAGAAATTCAAGAATGTCACTTCTTGAAGTAACATTCCGCGCCGGATGTTACTTGCGGCGCCGCTCCGAGCTGGCAGCCAGTATCAGCAGCTCCGACCTGACAGAGTTCTTTTTTTTCTCTTTTTTTGTTGTTATTGTGTTTCTTGTCTGTACTCCACAATGGAGCAAAGAATTCTATGGACAATCGTGTTTCTTATAACATTTTTTACGGCATCTGTGTCCAGTGTTGAAATCTCCCAATTCTTTGAATCTTTGGGCTGAAGGAAGGACAGTACTTGGTGTATAAATGCTCAATCAACAATCATTTATTTCCATACAATTCAATACTTATGAGCATTAGAACCATCATGATGGGGAGACCTGCCTGCAGAGGGTCACAGCAAGTCTCAAAATGGTGACGGGTTACTCAGCTTTTTATACTCTCTAGTGGCCCCCACCTGGTCGTAAAAGCCTAAACATTCACATTCTTTCTCTCTTACGGCGCCTAAGTTATGACCTCGGCTCCCTGTCTTTCTGCTCTTCTGAAAAGGAATGTGGTCTGTTTCTTCTATTATCGGCACAAGGTCCTCTGCACACCACATTCTCTTCATGATTCAGCAGTATAACATGTCAAGAACACAGTGTAACACATTCAACAGTGTCCAGTAATACAGGTCAATCCAATAGATCTAATGATTTTCACACTCTTTTAAGTCAGAAGTATAATGCAAACTAAAACTACATACTGATCACACACTCTATGTTAAAGGGTATAATATGATCTATAGCAGTATCATACTTCAACTACTTTGATTACATATATAAGGTAACATATGATAACAGAATAATATCACACCAGAGAGTGAGTGGAGGTCCAACCTCCCATTGCCACTGGGCATTGCAGTAAAGTTAGGAGGTACCGGCCAGATATTCCATCTGTTTTTATGGGGAATTTGAGATCTCTCCCCAATAAAGTAGACAAGCTCTTACCCGACATCAGAGGAGCTACAGGGAGTGCAGCCTGATGTGTTTCACTGAGTCGTGGCCACACCATAGACAATAAAACATTGGACTTATTGTATGCTAACACGAAGGAGGCATACAGCTCATCACCTCTCCCTCCACTGGGGGGCTCAGATCACAACCTGGTTCATCTTCAGCCTGTGTATAAACCTCTGGTACACAGAGAACCAGTAGTGAAACGCACAGTAAGGAAATGGTCGGCAGAGACCGAAGAGGCTCTGGGGGACTGTTTCCCTTCTACTGTGTGAGACAACCTCTGCAGCCCCCTGGAGGATGACCTCAACAGCATCACAGACTACATTACGGATTACATGAACTTCTGTGTGGACAACACCGTACCCATCAAAAAGGTACGATGTTTTTCTAAAAACAAGCCATGGATAAATCCTGAAATTAAGGCTCTCCTCAAGGAGAAGAAGAGTCTTTAGATCTGGAGACAAACAGGAGCTGAGAGTTGTCCAGAAGAAGCAGAAATGGAAGATAAGGCAAGGAAAGGAAAACTACAGGAGGAAGATGGAAGAGCAGCTGCTACAGGACAACATCAGAGGGGTTTGGAACAGCCTGAAGACAATCTCAGGACAAAAACCAACCCCCCAGGCTACAGGAGACTTGGGGTGGGTGAATGACCTAAATAAATATTTAATAGGTTTGATCAACCACCCACCCCACCCCCAGCTTCGCCCCCCTGCTGCAATCTCCCTCATCTTCAGAGCCTTCCTGTCTTTCATCACAGGTCTTCACACCTCTCAGCTCCCAGCCATCCCACCCACCCCCGGCTTCTGTGGACTCCAACATACACCCCCATCCCCCGAAATCCCCTCTCTCCATCTCAGCACTTCAAGTGAGGAACAAGCTTCGCAAGATCAAGGTGCGGAAGGCTGCTGGTCCAGATGGGATCAGCTCCAGGCTCCTGAGGTGCTGCACAGATGAACTGTGTGGCATCCTAGGATATTTGTTCAACCTGAGCCTGTCACTGGGGAAAGTACCACAGCTGTGGAAGACATCCTGTGTGGTACCGGTACCAAAGACCTCCCATCCCAAGGACCCCAGAAGCTACAGGCCAGTATCCCTGACATCACATGAAGACCCTCGAGAGGTTGGTTCTAAACCATCTGTGCCCCCTGGTGAGGTCTTCATTGGATCCGCTGCAGTTTGCTTACCAGCCTGGCATCAGGGTGGAGGACGCCATTATCTACCTCCCGCACCGAGCTCTGACTCACCTGGAGAAGCCTGGAAGCACTGTGAGGATCACGTGCTTTGATTTCTCCAGTTCTTTCAACACCATCCAGCCACGAATCCTGAGAGACAAGCTGGAGCTATCGGGAGTGGACCACCACATGTCCCAGTGGATACTGGACTATGTCACAGAACGTCCACAGTATGTGAGGTCACAGGGCTGTGTCTCTGACACGCTGGTCTGCAGTATGGGGGCCCCACAGGGAACTGTGCTGTCACCGTTCCTCTTCACCCTCTACACTGCAGACTTCTCCATCGCTGCCGCCTACAGAAGTTATCTGATGACTCTGCCATAGTCGGCCTCATCACAGGTGAGGACGACTCAGAGTACAGACAGTGGACTCTGGACTTTGTGGACTGGTGCAAACAGAACCACCTGCTGATCAACGCCGGGAAAATCGAAGGAGTTGGTGGTGGATTTCCGGAGACGCAGACCCACCACACTGACACCGGTGAACATCCAGGGAGTGGACATTGAGATAGTGGACTGGAGCCACAACACTGATGCTCTTTGCAGGAAGGGTCAGAGCAGACTCTACCCGCTGAAGCGGCTGAGGTCATTTGGAGTAGAGGGAGCGCTTTTAAAGACCTTCTATGACTCTGTGGTGGCATCTGTCATTTTTTACAGTGATGTATGTTGGAGCAGCAGTTTATCAGCAGCTGAGAGGAAGAGGTTGGATAAACTCATTAGGAAGGCCAGCTCTGTTCTGGGATGCACCCTGGACCCAGTACAGGTGGTGGGACACATAAGGACTCTGGCCAAAATAACATCTCTGATGGACAGAGTCTCCCACCCCATGCATGTAAATGTTGCTGAACTGCAGAGCTGCTTCAGTGACAGACTGCTGCATCCTAGATGCATGAAGGAGCGTTTCCACAGGTCCTTGGGGTGGCTGTGGCTCAGGTGGTAGAGCAGATCAACTACAGGTTGGTGGTTCGAATCCTGGCATCCCCAGTCTGCATGCAAAATATCCTTGGGCAAAATACTAACCCCAAGTTGCCCCGATGCATTCATCGGAGTGTGAATGTCTGTGAATACTTATTAGTTGCACTTGAGTTTAGAAGTGCTTGTATGAGTGGGTGTGAATGGGCGAATAAGGGATGTTGTATACAGCGCTTTGACTACTCTGTGAAAGTAGAAAAGCCCTATATAAGAATCAGTCCATTTACCATTACCATTTACCTGCAGCTGCCAGACTGCACAAACAGAACTGCTCCCAAAAAACATAGATGTTTACATCAGCGCTGTAACTTGCACTATTTTATCAACCGAGTCACACTATAACCAGGCTTGCGTCTTATCTGCATTTAATTTTATTTAATTTAATAACAGTATGGTACTCAGTTCTTGGTAACCACTGTTCTTCATGTAAATATGTAAAAATTGTGTATGTTTCTGTTCTGTGTCTTGTGTACTGTTTGTTTGTATATGTAATTTCTGGCTGCTGTTACACCCAAATTTCCCCTTTTGGGACAATTAAAGGATTGTTCTATTCTATTGTGAATCACATTGTATGATTTTTAAAGAATTTATTTATATAGTACTGCTGCACATAAGTATTTGAACACCTTAGAAAATCAGTGTTAATATTTGTTAGACAAGCCATTTGCAATCACAGAGGTCAAATGTTTCCTGTAGTTCTTGACCAGTAGCTCTCCTCTAGATTCAATTCAATTTCAATTAAGTTTTATTTATATAGCTCCAAATCACAACAAAAGTCGCCTCAAGTCGCTTTATATTGTAAAGTAGATAGTAAAATATTAGATTCATAGAAAACCCGACAATCATATGACCCCCTATGAGCAAGCACTTTGGCGACAGCGGGAAGGAAAAACTCCCTTTTAACAGTAAGAAGCCTCCGGCAGAACCAGGCTCAAGGAGGAGCAGCCATCTGCTGCGACCAATTGGGGTGAGAGAAGGAAAACAGGATAAAGATAAAGACATGCTGTGGAAGAGAGACAGAGATTGTCTCTCTTCCACAGCCCGGCACACAATGCACCCGACCCCTACGGTGCCTCCTGTGGCTGGTGGGCCTGCAGGGAGATGGGCCCATGTCTTCCTTTTGGGTTGTGCCCGGCTGGGCCGCTTGGACTAAGTCCCGGCCACTAGACGCTCTCCCTCGGGAAACCTCACCGAGCCTGGCTGCAAGGCGGGATCCTGGTAACCCTATCCCGGCCAGGGTGAACTGTTTTCTCGATGTTTTCCGCATAAGGGTCTTCTGAAACACTCTTTGTCTGGTCCCTCACCCAAGACCAATTTGCCATGGGAGACCCTAGCATGTGCCAGAAGCCCCCGGACAACATAGCCCCTGGGATCCCTGGGACGCACGAACCCCCTCCACCACAATAAGGTAGCAACTTGTGGAGGGAGTTTGCCCAATCAGTCCTCATGTGTTTTGTGGCCTTGGAGAAGGCATTTGACTGTGTCCCTTGGGGTGTTCTGTGAGAGGTGCTGTGAGAGTATGGGATGTGTGAATGTGTGTGTGAATGGGTGGATGACTGGATATGTAAAGCGCTTTGGGGTCCTTAGGGACTAGTAAAGCGCTATATAAATACAGGCCATTTACCATTTACCATGGGGTGTCTGGCCCATTGTTACGAGGCATTTGATCCCTATAAAACTGTTGCAAGAACTTAGTCTGCATAGCCAGCAATAAGTAGGACTCATTCCCGGTGGGTGATGGGCTCCGTTAGGGCTGTCCTTTTTCACCGATTCTGTTTGTAATATTTATGCACAGAATTTCTAGGCGGAGCCCATGATCACGAGCTGTGGGTAGTGACCGAAAGAACGAGATCGCGGATACAAGCGGCAGAAATGAGCTTCCTCCGAAGGGTGGTTGCCTCTACCTTAGGGATAGGGTGAGGAGTTCAACCATCTGGGAGGGGCTCAGAGTAGAGTTGCCACTCCTCCACGCTTTAGAGGAGAGAGCAAGGTTCTCTTGAATTGGCTTCCCTTTATTGGCCCTTTGCTCTCGCCCTGACCTTATTTGTTGTTCCTAGAGTATTTAAAAGTAAAATGGGAGGGAGAGTCTTCAGTTTTCATGCCCCTCTTCTGTGGAACCAGCTTCCAGTTTGGATTCAGAGAACAGATACTTTCTCTACTTTTAAGATTAGGCTTCAAACTTAGCATATAATTTGGGCTGAATCAACTTTTAAATATAAATGTATTTTACCAGAAACGCCAGAATTTCAGGTTAAAGGTCACAAAACATTTTCAACAACACCAAACAATAAATGAAACGGTAAACGGATTCCACACAAAGATGTAAACACAGAGTGCAGACCCGACGCACCAGAATCAGCTTTCTCTTTCTCAGCTGTCTCACCCGCAGGTGAAAGCTGACAGCTCACTGATTCTGACACGTCAGGTCCACGCTTTGTGTTTACGTCTGTTTTGTGCTAGATTCTTGGCTGCAGGTTTTTTCTCTCTCCAACCAAAATTCACTGAACCAGCAGCAAAAGAAGATCCAAACTACGCTTCACATTTGATAAACATTGTCATGAATTCCCTCTTACCGAAGAAATTTAAACTTTAAAATTATGCAAAGTTGCAGAATATTTTTAAGGTTATCCGCTATAAAAAGCCAAGCCAGGAAAATCTCCTTCATGTTTTTCTGTGTTTTATTCACAGTTACTTTCACACAAAGGCATCTGCTGTGATGCTCACAATTCTGATGAAGTCTCACATGTGTCAGTACTCATAAATGATTGGAATTATAATATTTCTGACTGTCTGAGGCAAAATTTAATTGAATCGGTACCTTGTGAATCGAATGGATTATACAAATCAGTGATGATACCCAGCCCTAGTGAGTAGCATAGGCACGACAGAAGTGGACGTAGTTGCGGGTAATAAGAAAAGATGAAAAGAACTATTGATAACTTTTTTGTTGAGGTCTGATCCGTCTGAAATTCATAGCCAGTGCTCTGACACAGAGCCATCAACCTCTGACGTTGAAAAAGCACAGTGTATTCAGAAAACACATTATATGCCGCGATAAATGCACTGCCCAAGTGTCCCCTCTCCCCACTGTCTTTCAGCGGCAGGCAGCAGCAAACAGGTCGTCAGAGGAGGCCGAGATGATGATGTAAGGCAAGGCAAGGCAAGTTTATTCATAACTTTAATAATTTCCATCCTATCTCCAATCTACCATTCCTCTAACCCTTTCCTCACTCCTCATGCCACTGCCATTCTCGTGCATAATCTTGTTATCTCTCGAATTGACTACTGTAACTCACTGTTATTTGGCCTCACACAAAACTCTATTAACAAGCTCCAACGTGTCCAGAACTCTGCTGCCCGTATTATTACTAGGACTTCCTCTACCCACCACATCTCCCCAATCCTGAAGCAGCTTCACTGGCTCCCGGTTAAATTTCGCATCCATTTTAAAATAATCCTTTATACTTTTAAGGCTATTCATTCTCTCTCTCCACCATACCTCTCTGATTTAGTACAGATGAACTTCCCATCCCGGTGCCTCAGATCTTCATCTTCTCTTTCTATCTCTGTTCCTTCCGCTCGTCTGATTACAATGCTTTTTACAACTAAAAGCAGGGCTTTTAGTTGCTCTGCCCCTAGACTTTGGAATTCCTTACCCCACGACCTCAGAAATATTAGTTAATTCCCTCTTTTTAAGTCCACCCTCAAAACTCATCTGTTTAAAATTGCTTATGTTTAAACCTCTGTATGCTCTAACTTTTATCTGTTATTCTTATTATTGTGTATATTTCCAGTTTCTGTGTTTTTATCTGTTGTACAGTGTCCTTGGGTGCTTTGAAAGGCGCTATTTTTTAAAATAAAATGTATTATTATTATTATTATTATTATTATTATAGCACAATTAAACAACAAGGTGATTCAAAGTGCTTTACAGAAACATTAAAAAACAAAAAAAAAATAAAAAGCATGATTTAAAATGGAAAAAAAGAGAGGAATAGTAGTTAAAATCAGTAGTTAAAATGTAAGTTTTGAAATTCAAGCTTAAAAGTAAATCAATGTGAATTTGGTGTTTTATTCAAATGCAGCTGAGAATAGGTGAGTCTTCAACCTGTCTTTACATAAACTGAGTGTTTCAGCTGATCTGAGGCTTTCTGAGAGTTTGTTCCAGATATATGGAGCATAAAAGCTGAATACAGCTTCTCCATGTGTCATGTAATTAAATTTTTGTAGTGCTTATTTTCTGATTATATTGTTTTATGTATTTTAATAAGAGAGGCCTTTAGAAACTAAGCTCAGACGAGACAAAACTAGGGCAGAGGTTGACAGGTTGCCCTGGCAACAGACTTTAGAAAGGGGAAGTTTAGTGCAGAGCTGCACAGGAAGTAAGATACAAAGAAAGAGGAACTAGGAACATATAAGCACTTATTTTTGTCTAAACTTAATGTGTGACCTAGCAGAACTATATATATATACACATTCACTGTGTGATTTTTTCAGAACTGTGAATGCGTGCTCGCCTCTGCAGTTTTCCGTTCTCGGGAATGTAAAATAAAGATCATTTTTTGAGTTTTGACCACTCTGAGTCCAGTCTTTCTCTTCCGCCAAAGAATAGAAAAGAACGGGATTTAATACATGTCTGGTTGTGACTCTGGGAACTGATAAAAAACAGGATCCAGGCGACCTGAGGGATCTGGAAGGTTCATACTGGGTCAGGAGGTCACTGAAATATTTTGGTCCTAAACCATTCAGAGCTTTATAGACCAGCATTAGAACTTTAAAGTCTATCCTCTGACGGACAGGCAGCCAGTGTAAAGACCTCAGAGCTGGACTGATGTGGTCCACCTTTTTGGTCTTAGTGAGGAGTCGAGCAGCAGAGTTCTGAATGAGCTGTAGTTGTCTGACTGATTTTTTAAGTAGTCTTGTAAAGATGCTGTTACAGTATTCAAGCTTACTAAAGATGAATGCATGGACTAGTTTTTCCAGGTACTGTTGAGACATCAGATCTTTTATCCTTGAAATATTCTTGATGTGATAGTAAGCTGACTTTGTTATTGTCTTTATGTGTTTTTCTAAGTTTAGGTCTGCATCCATCACTACACCCAAATTTCTCTCCAGGTTGGTGGTTTTTAGGTGTATAGATTGAAGTTCTCTGGTGACCTGTAATCGTTTTTCTGTGGCTCCAAAGACTATTCAGTTTTGTTTTTGTTTAGCTGGAGAAAATTGTGGCACAACCAGTCATTAATTTCCTCAATGCATTTACCAAGAGCCTGTACAGGGCTTCGGTCTCCTGGTGAGATTGAGATATATATTTGTGTATTATCTGCATAGCTGTGGTAGTTTATTTTGTTGTTCTTTATAATCTGTGCCAGTGGGAGCATGTAGATGTTAAACAGAAAGGGTCCCAAGATGGAAACTTGGGGAACTCAACATGTGATACTTGTCTGCTCAGATGTGAAGTTACCTATTGATACAAAGTGTTTCCTGTGTTCTAAGTATGTTTGAAACCAGTTTAGTACAGTTCCTGAAAGACCTGCCCAGTTCTCCAGTCGTTTGAGTAATATGTTGTGGTTAACTGTATCAAATGCTGCACTGAGATCCAGTAAAACTAAGACTGACATTTTTCCACTGTCTGTATTCAGACATATGTCATTAAACACTTTGGTCAAAGCGGTTTCAGTGCTGTGGTTCTGTCTAAAACCTGACTGGAAGGCATCGTAGCAGTTATTCTGTGTTAAGAAGTAATTGAGGTTTTGAGAAACTGCTTTTTCAATGATCTTACTTAAAAATGAGAGATTTGACATCGGCCTGTAGTTGTTCATTTGTGTCTTGTCAAGATTGTCCTCTTTCAGTATAGGTTTTATTACAGCAGTTTTTAGTGGTTCTGGAAACACACGTGATATTAAAGAAAGGTTGATTATCTGTAACAGGTCTGACTCCAAAGTCTGTGAGACCTTTTTGGAAAAACTTGTTCGCAGGACATCTAAACAGCAAGAGGAGTTGTTCAGTTGACCTAAGATGTCCTCCAGGTCTTTTATTGTTTGCTATGCATAGGCTTGTTTTACAAGAAAATCCTGGCAGAATCAGTGTTATGCGTGATAGGTACCACCGACAAAATTTTTTCCCCCTGCATCGTGAGCATTCGCTTGGCACAGAGTACAGCCTCCATTACAGACAATTAGATGTGGAAGTTGCGATGCTTTATTTTTGTGAAAAAGTGAAAAATGAGTGTTGTTACATTACCATTTAGTTTGAGAGTTACATCAGAAAATTATATATTTATTGTTTATCTTTATTATAAATAAATAAATTTATTATAAATATATTACTAAATAATAATATTTATTATTGTTTATTTGACGGGATTATTTTAACAAACGAAGGGCATTTTGCCTGATAATTATTTTTATCGTCCTGTAACTTAACTGTATAAAGAGCTAAAACATCGAAGGTTTCAGGAGTAGTTAGTGGTTATAAAAAGTTTTTGTGAACTAAAAATCAAAAATGTCGGATACTGTTTGTCTGTGATTTGGAGAACCCAGCGCGTGCTCCCAACGCAGGGAAAAGGAATTCTGTTGGGGAGATCAGTAGCGGTTTTTGTAAAGGGGCGACATGGGCATGGACAAGGACGGGATCATGGTGGGGGCGATATCACGGGCATCGGCAAAAAAGAGAAAGTTGCTCATACTCATGCTGCTCCAACATCATGCCAGCGCATTTTGGGGATGGCATAGGCACCGATCGGTTTTCTATCGCCCATTTTCTGGGGAGGGTGGTGGGGGATTCTCGGGCTGGCTGGAGCGGCATCTAGTAACCAACTCCCAAAATAAAACAAAATAAAAACAAACCAACAAACCCAAAAACACCAGACATTATGATACAGGCATAGAATTTGCAAAAACTTTTTGTTTGTTTTTTTATATGGAAAAAGTGACCACGAGAGCCCTCAGTGCGTCTGCTTGCTGCTGTGCTAAAGTGAAAGTAAACTTTGTCTTCTCTGCCATATACAGTACAGTATATAGAGAGACGAGATGACGAGGCTCCAGTTACAGCATTGCAAGTAAACAAACAATTAATATAAGAAGAGTAGGAAAATAAATATACACTTTAGGAATAGGGGTAAAGGGATTAATAACAATTTAAAATATATAATTTACATCAATCCATTTTCTTCTGCTTATCCTACGCTGGCTTGCAGGGGCAGCAGCTCAAGCAGAGAAGCCCAGACCTCCCTCTCCCCAGCCCCCTCCTCAAGCTTGTCCGGGGGAACACCAAGGCGTTCCCAGGCCAGCCGAGAGATATAATCTCTCCAGCATGTCCTGGGTCGGCCCCTGGGCCTCCTCCTGGTGGCAAATGCCCGGAAAACCTCGCCCAGGAGGCATCCTTGTCAGATGCCTGAACCACCTCCACTGGCTCGTTTCGATGTGGAGGAGCAGCGGCTCAACTTTGAGCTCCCCCCTCCCGGATGGCCAAACTTTTCACCCTATCTCTAAGGGAGAAGCCAGCCACTGTTTGGAGGAAGCCCATTTCCACCTCTTGTATTTGTGATCTATTTCTTTCAATCACTACCCACAGCTCGTGACCATAATGAGGGTAGGGACGTAGATTGACCGGTAAATTGAGAGCTTTGCTTTTACACTAAGCTCTCTCATCACCACAACAGACCGGTACAGCGTCCGCATCACTACAGCCGCTGCACCAGGCCGTCTGTCAATCTCCCGCTCCCTTCTCCCATCACTCGTGAACAAGACCCCAAGATACTTAAACTCCTCGTCCCTGACCCGGAGTGGGCACTCCACCCTTTCTGGCTGAGGGTCATGGCCTCAGATTTGAAGGTACTGATTCTCATTCCCACCGCTTCATACTCGGCTGTGAACTGTTCCAAGGCGAGCTGGAGGCCATCACCCGATGAAGCCAATAGAACCACATCATCTGCAAAAAGCAGAGATAAGATCCTGAGACCACCGAAGTGAAAGCCTTCCGCCACTTGGCTCTGCCTAGTAATTCTATCCATAAAAATTATGAACAGAATCGGTGACAAAGGGCAGCCCATCATCCACCAGAAACAAGTCCGACTTATTGCCGCCTATGCGGACCAAGCTCTTGCAATGGTCATATAAGGACTGAATGGCTCGTAGCAATGGGCCAGACACCCCATACTCCCGGAGCACCCCCCAGCTTTCCCCTCCTGAGTCGCCTGACCTTTTGCCAGAATCTCTTCGAGGTAGTCCGAAAGTCTTTTTCCAAGTCAAGTCAAGTCAAGTCAAGTCGGCTTTATTGTCATTTCAACCTTATACAGTTTAACAGTACATAGTGATGCGAAACAACGTTCCTCCAGGAACCAAGGTGCTACATGCAACATAAATTTACAACATAATTTAACAGAAAACTCTAAACTAGTTAACTAAGAGGCTAGTTAGCTGGTTAGCAGAGACAAGACAGACTGACCTAACATAAATTACAACATAAATTAACTGATTTTTAAATCAGACAGCAGACAACAAAGTGCACGTGCAAATGTGCAAACAAGAGCAGCAAGTGATAGTGTGACCAACGTAACATAATAGTAAGGTTTTGTGATGATGAGTTGAGGTAGTGGAGGAACAGTAAACATTCCTTAGTGTAGCAGAAAAAAATTAGTGTGTGTGTGCGTGTGTGTGTGCGTGTGTTTGTTTATCAGTCAGTCCCTTTTTGCTGAGGAGACGGATGGCTTGTGGAAAAAAGCTGTTGCACAGTCTGGATGTGTGTGCCCGAATGCTT
>NW_024582799.1:76325-77838 GCF_018398535.1 Haplochromis burtoni
TTGTCAGGCTCTCCTAAAAACTCCCTGAAAAGCCTTCAGTTAATCCAAAAATACCCAATCACCCATTTTTCCTTTGTATAGTAATAATAGCAGCAAAACACAACAACAGTTGCTTCAAGGCACTTAAGAAACTCCAACAATCAGATGTCCCCTCTATGAGCAGACAGCTGCTTGCTCATAGCAGGGGGCCTGGTCTTAGTTACACTGCCATGGGGCTAGCCTGCAGGGGGCTTCCCATGATGCACTGCATAATGTTGCTATTATATTCATCACTTTTCACTCACAATGTGTTTATACACACCTCTGCATTAATTAGCAGTTATTGCCATAGGTGGCTGCTCTCCTATGGCATGCTCTCAGACACTTGTGAGCTTGTTGTGCACACTAGTGAACGTCGCTGTATCACTAACACTGAGGCTGTCCTACCTCACAATCGGCACCTATGCCTATCCCAATAAGGAAGACACACACACACACTTGGGGATGGCAATTTCAAGCAAACAATACTTCTAAATATGAATGGGGAACTATTCAACCATTCTTCATAACAAACAGAAACATCTGGGAGATTCATGCTGCTGTAGTGTCATAGTCGGGCTCTGGTTGTTTGGACTTCCTCTTATTCCTCCAAGCAATCTTCCCGAAGGCACGCTCCTTTTCTTTGGGTGGAGTTTGGGTTTCCCGCTCTTCAGCTGCACACACCTGCCTGTCATCCGTTTCCTCAACTTCAGTATAAAAGGACCAGTTTGCCATCCATACTCTGCCAGAGAGTCTGCCTCCAACAAGTGGCAAACACCTTGTTCCTTAGCAGTTTCCTAGCATTCCTCTTCTCAGGTGCCTCTGTCGGTTCCCATGTTCCTCCCATCAGCTGAATAGCTTTCCGTCTCCATTATCTTCCATCAAATGAGCAAGTTGGTTCATTCACAGTACCCACCTGGATCACTCTGCACTACTCTTCCCTCTGCCTGCTCACCCACCTACAGCAACACTTACCTGAACTCAAACCAGCGCACTGTCCCTTCCTTTTTGGAAAGCCTCCTTCTTCCCCCAGACCCGGAGGAAGCCCCTGTGCTATTCCCATGGCCCCTCAGTACTTACCTCAATGTTTTCATATGTACAGTAAATAAAGACTGTAATACTTTGATACGTGTCTCTGTTGGCTCTGCTTTTGGGTCTACACGGTTGTTACAAGAGTAGGAAGCAAAGTTCTTCACTCCTACTACAAGCTGATTCATCTCTGCTTTTAGTATCTGTAGAAATTAGGCTTTGGTTGTTTTATTTAACATCCCGAGTTGAATCTTTTCTCTTTAAAGTTAATTATGATTCTCTAAAATAAATGGCAAACAGAAAGGCAGCCTCTTCAGTAACCAGGGCCCTTTACTACAAAGCTTGTTTAACATATGCAGAGTTTCGTTTCATCATCTGGATTCACTTATCCTAGCATTAGCAAACACGAAGCTGGTCATCAACTCCAGTTAACCCAGGATTTCCTCTACGCGTTCACATTAAAGTC
>NW_024582799.1:78785-96604 GCF_018398535.1 Haplochromis burtoni
GATTGAGAGAGTCTTCAGCAAACTGTGCATTTTCTCTTATTTGAGGACGGTTTCATACAGAGTTACAGTGATTTAGTCTTTGATGAGATTTCTGAAGTTTCACTGTGGAAAGTTGTTCACTGTGACCCATTTTTAAAGAACAAAAAGAGTCAACATCCTGTTTCTGTCAGTTAATGGCCTTTTCTATAGATTTTTTGGAGGGGGGGGGGGGCATCTCTCTTGATTGTGTTTTGTGTTAAACAACAGTGAAGTTTTACTAGGACATCAGCGCTAGTACTGAAACTCTGCTCTGTCATTGCTGTTTAGTCCTCTTTGTCCGGCTCATGCTTTCTGACCAAGCAGACCAGCTAGTTTGTGAAAGGTATTGCTGAAAGTTATTAAAACAATATATATAAATTATATAAAAACATTATTGGATACTATGTATCTAAAAATTTAAATCTAACCTAAAAACTGAGATGTTTCTTTGAAACGTTTTTGTTTCATACAGTTCACCCCAACATTGTCATAGAAGTAAAAGTTAATTATTGCTTATTTGGTTGCTGTGATCCTTAAAAGTTTAGCATAGAAGAACAAGAATGCTACATATGCAGTTTGACACACCCCTGCTATATTTAAGATAACCTGACTTAGAGCTGAGGGCGGATGCCTGGCAGTTTAAGACACACTTTAGTCTTTTATTCGTTGAACATTAGACTCACGGCCGCAAGCTGCTAAAATAAACGTGTTTGTTTTTCCATAAAGGCAACAGGGTTTCTGTCCGTGCTGTCAAATACAAACTGGATGCACAAGCCACCAGGGTGTGTTAACTGCACGGTTCCAGTCAGGGGTTAATATTTCGATTAGATGACACGGTTCACTTCAGAATCCTGCCACCTATGTGAAACGGCAGATATGACACTACGAGGAACGCATTTGTTGCACATCTGACAACATCAGCCTTTCTTACTCGCTTGTTTCGTCGATAATGTGTTGATTCTGCCACTTCTTCAGTGACAGCCGTGAAAACAGGAGATTTCTCCGGACACCTCCATGAAAACATTACGAACCTGTGGCCCCGCGCACGCAGCACGCTAGTACCGCAGCGCTCTGCAGGAAACCTGCACTACAGCTTTGTTGGAGGCGCACAGTCTGACACACTGATCATGTGTCAGTAAACAAAATGCAACTCGGACTTTTTCTGATTCTGTGCCTCGGTAGGGACTGCTGTGTCACATCAGGCTCTGTACTTGTCCAAAAAGACGAAGTTTCACCTTGATGACAGGAAGTGACATCCCCAGCGCCCTGATGGAGGCTTTCTCTCCGTCAGCGCGGTGCAAACACGGGGACAGGTTCTCACTCACCTTGAAAACATCTCCGTAGGTGCCGCACCCAATCCTGTGGATGAGCTCGTAGTCATCCAGCGGGTCCAGGAATGACACTCCTATCCGGTCCATGTCTGGAGACACCTCTTGCTGCTGCGGGGAGCCTGGCTGGCTTTTTACTCACACATAGCCGCTGCTGATATCGGCGGAGAGAACGGAAGCACGGGCAGGCGAACTCTGTGAAATGGCCCCGGGACGACTGATCGGAACCGGCTAATTATAGCGTTTAGGCAGGCAGAGGCAGCGCGGTGACACAGCCGAGAGCCGCTCGAGTCGGAGCACGCGTGAGCGAGCACGGTCCCCTCAGTAAGCCTCCCACCTCTGCGCGCTCCTGCGCCCTCAGATGAACATCCTTTTCAAACGTGGCAAAATCACGTCTGAAATAAACCCTTGGCACGAACACGCTTAAAGGCGTGATTTGCCAGCTCTACGAGAAAAGCCCGTCAGGCTTGTTTTAAAGTTTGATCTCAGTTAGTTTCCGCTTAGAGTTCTTCATACGTGTGACTTTCTCTCATCGCAATCTGGACCTGAAAATACTGACGACCTAACTGTTCAGATGGCAAGTTCAAAAGTCGCGCATGCTCACTGATGAGGTGAACATTTCTGTCAGTGTTTACTGTAACTGACTTCATGCATGTGTGGCTTTCTTACATGAACATCGTCCATCACATGCTGAAGCAGGAGGCTTTCAGCAGACTTTCAAACATGAAGAATATTTTTACTCCTTCTGAAGTATGAAAACACATAACTGTACATCATCACTTAACTCAGCATTTTACAAGGTCTGACTTTGGCCTTTTGCAGATATTAGCTTAGCATGTTATGAACTTTTTGAAAAATATTTAGTGACACTACTTTATAGTAGTGAGGCCATGCAGTCTGTGCCTTTTCTGTTTTGAGTGGATATGACGTGGAACTTTAGCGCACACTAGTCAGCTGACATCACTGCCTGATCTCCTTTTGCTCAAGCAGAGCTCGTGTCGTCTCTGGAAGATCATCGTGAGGAAGGCGAGCCACTAACGTCCTGCATGATGTACCAGAAGCATACTCACAGCATGTGAAGGCGCCTTCATATATATGTAATACACATGATTGGACCACATGTCGTTCCGTTTTCATCAGAGCTTTATTATTGCAGATAGAAAAACAAGAACACAAACCACAAGTCAATCAAATTTGATGGAGCAGTGCCATCTAATGTGGCTCTGTCTCAACAGTGCATGGTCTTACTGCTCTCTTCTCATTGTTAGAAATCCGTCTAACTCAGCTATTCTCAAAACTAAAGGCCACCTACTTTAAAAAAGAAGAAAGGCAAAGTAAGGCAACATAGAGCTGATAAGAAAGAAGCTGTCAGTAGAGCAGAGTGGACAATGTTACACAGTAACTATCCTAAATTTAAACACTTCTGAGGCTTCAGTCATGAACAGGTTAGTTCATGTTGGTATTTTACACGTCTGAAAATCCTGTTCTGGTCCTCATCACTTTGGCTTTAAACATCCAGACAGCATGTAACGGATACCTAACAGGCTGCCAATCAAAACGCAAACTGACGATCAAACCAGGCACGTCTCCAGAAACCATTTCTTAAATAAAAACTCAATTAAATGTTCCAACCTGATAAGTGACGCTTAACTCAAGATCATCTGTGCATGTCAGACATATTGCTCGAACTAGGATATTGACTGAGAGGGCCCTCTGGGTGAAAACACTGGTAAAAACGTTGACAAGCAGGATCGAGGTTAATCGGTGTCCCCGTCTCTGTTCACAGTATGTCCTACAGTCTCTTCCTGCAACAATCAGGATGTCTACAGTGACTTACGCTGGCGCTTCAGGAATGACATGGAGTAATCTCCCGCCGGAGTGCTCTTCTGCCTCTTCATCTGGACCTGTGACTGTGCGGTGAGCTGCAGCTTGATGGCGCTGGAGTTCACCTTGGCAGCGCACAGGAGCTCCTTCATCCCCTTCATCTTCTCACTCTGAAAGGCGATTACAGTGCCAGCTGGCGAGAGGGGGGCCTGCTCCGGGGAGAAAGGAGAAGATGCGGAGTCTGGGAGACTGGGGGACTTGGGTTTTCCTTCAATGTCTCCAGCACGTAGTCCCTGGGAGGAGCGCCGGCGGAGCCCTCCTTCTCCCACCTTCTTGGGCTGAGCTGCCACTGCAGCCGGCTGGCTGCACGGGGAGGTAGGAGCGGCAGAAGGAGGAGAGCTCTGGTCCTCCAGCTTGGACTCCCTCCTGGGGCCACGCCTGCGCCCTTCCCTGAAGTCCTCGCTCGACTGGTCGTCGTCGTCCTGGGGATCTGGCTCTTTGGTGATGATTGTTACTTTCTGACGCACCTTTGGAATCGGAGCACAAATGTGTGTTTAGCTAGAAAGCGCTAACACGTCTGTGGCTCTCCTGCAGTCACGGGCAACTCACCTGGGCATCAAAGCGACTCAGAGACTGGACAAGGTACGTGGCCCAGCCCACATGAAGGACCGGCGTGGGACTCCCCTCCTCCCACTTGCAGATGCCGTCATAAAAACGCAGCAGATGGGCAAAGCACTCGGGGTCCTGCAGTGCAGAGACAGCCGCTGCCTGCTTGGGCTGATCCTGCAAGAGAGCAGAGGTGCAAGACTGAGGCCACATCTGTCAGTGAGTAATATTCATGATGTGCATCTAACAAGATGATCTAAACTCAGGTGGAGGTGCGCTCTGTTGGTGTCTGTTAATGTTCACGAGTTTCTACATGTTCCACATGCTTTATCAGAGAGAAGCTGAATTTGGAAGTCATCTGATAAGGAGCAAGAGAAAGAACATGTTCTGTTGGGTTGAGGTGGTGGTGTGATTGTTACTGAAGAGAGAATTAGAGCTTTGCATTATTACAGAACAGCTGCTAGTGGAGCCCTTCTCCACCTACGGCCTGTCTGTGGGTGTATGTGCTCTGGAGAAACATTCACCTCGTCCCCTCCTTCTGTCTCCTCTCCTCCCTCCCCAGGACTCTCTGCTGCTGTCGCTGTTTCCTTCAGCAAGGTAGGGATGACATCATTTGCAATGTCAAAGAACTCCTTGTAGATCTCCTCATCCTCGCGGAAATAGTTATAGCTGCAGGAAGGTGGAGAAGGAGCTTTAATACATACATGCGCTTTTCTCCTGTCACAGCATGAAGTCCAAAAAATATATAAGAGTACAAACAGGATGCTGTGACATGTGGCAGACATGACAACAAGTGAGGAACAAGTGGACAGGTTCAAAAAACAAAACAAAGCACGGGCACATATTTCTCTGAGGCAGCAGAGCGTGGGCTGAACCTGAAGAACAATGGGGAGCAGGAAACGGAAGCTGATGGATGTGGAGAGAATGTGTGTGGTGGGTCAGAGCTGCTATTTATAACTGCAGATCATGAACAGTGTTTAGAGGGAGGAGAGCACATGAGGATGCAGAGCTGGATACTTCCTGGACTGAGCACCACACCTTTCCAGGCCAAGTGTGACTGAGCCCTTAGTGGTGGCTGGGTTCATAACGAAGCAACAAAGCACCCACAAAGAACCACAAGGGCAGGAAACACAGCTGCTGGTTTAGTGCCATCTTGTGTTCATCTGCTGAAATAGCATTCACGTACAAACGTCATCTGGGACCAGCTAAAAGAAGAAAAAGGTGTCTAGTGTCTGAATAACACTACTTAAAAGTGAGATCAATATAATTTTGTTTTCTTCTATTTGTCACTTTATCCAAACACTTCATTCAGAATCATCAGCACGCTGGGGGAGGAGCTGTGAGGATGCAGAGATACTGGACGCTTCCTGGATCAGGAGTCTCATTAGTGTGAACTTACTCCTGCATGACCTGGGCGGCCTCAGCCCAGGACCTCAGGGCCTCCCGCACACTCCTGTGCCTGTAGTGGAAGCCAGCCAGGTACATGTAGGGGTAGATGTGCTCGTTGTTATAGTGCTTCTGAGCAGAAGTGACGGCCTGAGAGACACAGACAGATCAAAGAAAGTTTCCAAAATGATGCTGAACTCAGAATTAAGAGGGTTCAGTATCAGCGTTCAGCAACAGGTCATGGTGGAGACGTTTATTCAGTTTGACAACGAGCAGCAAACCAGAAGTCCAGTGATCCCAACAAGCACCTGGACCTGAGCATCAAACAGGAAGAAGGGTGTTAACCAGAGAGATGCAGCAGGTGTGCAACTTCCTGCATGCTGTCACCACCAGTACCACCAGTACCATCACAGTACTGCTTTTCTGTGGAACCGGCTTCCAGTTTGGATTCGGGAGACTGACTCTAGGCTGTGGGGGATTCCCATGATGCCCTCAGTCACCTTTTTCACTCTCTTTGTGTTTATATCTTGGTCCTCTTGGCTCCAGCCGAGCCTCGGGCACATCGGTGTTATTTTGGATTCTGCCATGTCCCTAGAGCAACACTCTGGACAGTTAATTAGGAACAGCCTTCTTCAGCTAAGAAACATCTCCAAACTGAACCTTGTTGTCTAAATGTGAGTTAGAAATGCTTTTATTTCATCTCTCTTAGATTGTTGTTAAAGTCTTTTTCTTTGTTTGAGCAAAAAGAATCGTAACCGTCTCCAGTCGGTCCAGAAGGCTGCTGCGAGCCTCTTAACAAAGGCACAAAGACAGCACTGGTTTTACTCTCATTACACTGGCTCCCAGTACGTTTTAGAATTCATTTCAAATTCTTAGTACTGACTTTAAAGCTCTGAGTGGTGACGCTCCTGCCTACATCTCTGATCTTTTACAACCCCACGCTCCCTCTCACAGCCTGAGATCAGCCCCACCAACACGTTTTAAGACCAGAGGAGGTGGATCAGTTAGAGCGGAGGCCCCCAGGTTATGGGAAGCTTTACCTCAATCGTAATGTTGCCTTGATTGTATTTATGACTTATTTATTTAGACTGGCACAATTAGGGTTGTGCTGTATGATCCATTGTGTTGTTAATGTTATTGTGAAGGACTCTGTGGCTCTTATCCTGTGAAGAGTGCTATACAAGTAAAGTTATTGTGTGGATGCTTTAAGCATCCACACTGCATTTTCGCAGGAAATGCAAATTTTTCTAGTTATTATTGTTTTATACACCACTCTGCATTTAAATACTACAGTGCTCTGCACAGTCTGTCCACTAGAGGGTGCTGGAACATTACGGTATATTCTAACTACACATGACGTCATAAAAGGCCTCATAGCTTAGCCCCCCTGGGCCAGCAGAGCGCTCAGCATCTAAGTTTGACAGTCCTCTCACACAGCCAATGGCAGAGTGAGGCTGTTATTTATCTATGCAGCAGTCAGTTGGACACGTGTAAACAAACAGCCAGTCACTTTCAGTGTTGTTAGCACCCCCTCCTTGGTTTTGGACTCAACTGAGCAGTAATGCTTACTCCAGGTCTCTTTCCACACTATGTCTTGATAGAGACCAGCAGCTGATTTCCAGTAGCTTGTATTGTACAGACAAAGATGAAATACTGCTGTCTGATCTTCAGCCCCACTAATGCAGAAGATCTACACGAAAAGTTTGACATGTTCTGTAAATATGAAGCCTGTAAAAGTCTTCCCTGCTCGCCGCTATGTGACCTGGGAAACTGGTTGATGTCTTACCTTCAGGTGGATTTTCAGGGGGTTCTCTTTTCCTGGAATTGGTTCCTGGTCTTCAAGGTCTGCCAGAGTGCCCATGGCCATGGGATATCTGGTGCGTAAGCCGAGACAGAAGCACAATGTCAACTTCGAGGAGTTACGCAAGCATTTTTTTAAAATACAGCACATGTAACATTTCTGTTTTCTCCAATTATGGACGCCTTAATGACCCTGACCCTGCATAATATAGAACACCGTGACACCCATTATTCATCAAAGCTGGACCTTCTAAATGACAGCTCACAGCTATGTGATGAAATCTGACCTTCATCACAGTAACGAGTTCACTGTAAAAGCATATTTTATAAACTGTGTAATAAGATATGTAAATATTACAGCAAAGTGAATGAGGGAGCACTAGTGTTCACCTTAGCCAACTAAAACTACATAAACTGTCTTTTTAACTCTGTATTGTGAGTTTATGAAATATGTTCAGACTTCAACGCTTTGGTCTCTGCCCCCTCCGATTACTGTGGGTTCAGTCACTCTCTAAAAGCACTGGGTGGAAACCAAAGATGGCAGGAAGAGAAGCAACATGATGGCACACTGTCCTAATCTCGGGTCGGCCTGAGTTGTGTCGTGCTGACAGACGTACATCGATGTACCATTAAATGTTACGGTAAAGTGAGCACGCTTGCTGCTCAGCTGGTGTCAGGGCAAATCTGAAAGAGTCTTTAATGAATCCTCAGCAGTGCACTGGTACACACTCACCTGTCCAGGTCGCCTCGTTCATACAATAGCCAGAGGAGTTTCTGGTAAAGCAACGGGAAAAAGAAAGGTGAGGAAACCAAGTGCAAGACTGTAGCGTATTTCCTTCATGTGTGCCTGGATGGACTTTCACAGGCAGTACAATGTTTCCAGTTGTTCCAGGTGTAGATTATAAAATTACAATGTAATCACAAACTGTACGACTGAAGGTTTCTGTGCTGCTGAAAACGAGAGCTGATGATGGTGTGGACGTTAATCAACATCAACATTAATTCACTGCCCAACCTAAAATCCCTCAGGTCAGAGTTTTACTGTCCATGTCCAGAAAAGCTTTTACTTCTATATTTTTAAATATTAACACAAATTAATTGAGCCAGTATTTTCTATTATTTCACTTTTAATCAGAAAAATGTTATGAAAACCTTTAAATGAAGATCGTCTAGTACACACCGCGCCCCCTTTAGACTCACCCTGTTTGCTTCCGTGTGAAATAGGACGGCTGCCGTCAGCCTTCAGTGAGCTGTATATATTAAGCGTGGCAGCGGACTAAGTCAACAGTTCATCTGCATATTTTAAAACAACCTCTGGAGACTTGATGCAGATTTTTTGCTGTGTAAAACAAACATTCATCGTTACCCTGTAGGTGCAGGCCTCACCTGTTGCAGCAGCAGAAGCTCGGAGCTGTCTGTGTGCAGGTCCAGTGATGGGTTGATGGCACAAACCATGAAGGCCACCTCCATGTTTCTGTCACACTTCATGTAGGAACCCTTCAGATACAGCCAGCTCTGAGGGACAGACGAAGGATCACAGCTACACTTTGTGAATAAATGGTAAATGGACTTGCTCTTATATAGTGCTTTTCTATACAACATGCCTAATTCACCCATTCATACAAGCACTTATTTATGCCTGAGTGCTTTCTATCCAACATTCACACTGCGATGGACGCATCAGAGAGAAACTTGGAGTCGATATCTTGCCCAAAGATCTCTTGATGCATGCTCACTCATCCAGGTAAGGAAATCCCAAAGAGTGGATTCTGTTCATCTGGATGTTTTCAGTGGGAGAAACGTTTCGTCATCATCTTCAGTCTCAGCTCACTGCAGGTTTCCCAATTTATAACAGTACATTTGCATAATGACTGAAACCAACCCACTGAAGGAACAATGGGCTGGGAGGTCAGTTCCTTGATCATTAATATACAATTCTCATGATACTGATCAATGGCCATGAGTACCATTCACAGAGAGTTGGGGAATGGCTGCAATCACAGCATTGTAAGATGGTGACAGATGTACCCTTAGGCCCCTCCTCGATTCAGAGATGGTCTTTCCCTTTTCACGTAAATGGCCTCCTTGACTCCGCCCTCAAACCAGCGTTCCTCCCTGTCCAGGATGTTACATCCTCATCATTGAAAGAGTGTCCACTGGCCTGTAGGTGTGAATAGACTGCAGAGTCCTGGCCTGACGAGGTGGCTCTTCTGTGTTGTAGCCAGAGGTTGTTTGGTTTCCCCGATGTATAAATCCTGACAATCCTCCTGCACTTAACAGCGTACACTATGTTACTCTGTTTGTGCCGGGGGACCCGATTCAAAGCTGCCTACCAACGGGTTGAGGATTGAAGCCAAAAACGTTGAAATGTAAAGGTGACCGAGTCGCTCATAAGGACAGTTGGTCGTAAAGGTGCATCCTGTTTATGTCTTCAGTAAACTATACAGACTTGGTGTAAATTCCCCTCCGTAATGCCTGTGGTATGACGTCCGGCCAATAGCACCTTCTCATTCTAATTGCTTCAGAGAATCTATCACCCTACAGTAACCACTTCCTGGGTCTCATTTCATGATAGCCTTTCTGGTTTAGCAAAACCATCCACCTACCATTGTCTGCTGCAAGGATGATAATGTTGGTGTCATTACTAAGTGATGTGAGTGCCCTCCTCTCCTCCATGCTGATTTTGGATGCTGGGGCTTTGCATTGCTGAGACAGGCTGAAACCAGTTGCTCTGCTTCCACAGCTGCAATGTTGTTGTTTGGAATTGCTGTTTCTGTGGCTGTGATCAGCTCCACTAGCAGGATTAGTCTCAGCGTCACAGCCCATTGTTCACTCAGTGGGCTAGTTTCAGTCATTGTGCAAAGATAATGTTTATAAGGCTGCGGGAACCTGCAGTCAGCTGAGTGGTGACAGAATCAACTTCATGGGATTGCCCATGGATACTTTGATTTGACTGGACCAGCCAGCCAGGGACCAATCTGCTCGAGCTCCTGGGCTACAGCCACCCCGAGTCCCAAGATTTGCCTAAAGCTGTGTACACACTGGAAGCACTTCACAGCAACATGGTGATCAGGGATTATAGAAAGTAAATGCTTTTTGGATATTTCAAGTGATTATGAGTCAAATAACAGCTGGTGATGCAATAAATCTGAAGTACAGAAAGTAACTTTTGAGGTTTAATAGAAAAAAACCTCATAAATATACACTGATTAGTGTGTAAGTGCATTTTCAGAAAGCTAATACTATAGCAGCTAATGTTGGTCTGCCCTAAAAATCACACTTTCCTTCTGATAAACAGTTTGATTACATTCTCAAATCTTACGAGACTTTATTATCGTCAATGTTAGGATCCGCTTCACTAACGCTGGCTACCGGCTGCTAACAGCGACGACACCAGCAGTGCTTACCAACAGGAAAGGTTGGAATATCCACAACAACTCGCCTCAGCATCGCTCTCATCACACAGAATGAGCTTTGCTGACCTGTAAACTCTTATTTGACTCCTTACATTAAGTTTTACAGCCTCCTCGATGCCTCGCTGCAGATGAAGAGTGGCGCTTTTTGTCCTACAGCGGATCGGATTGCACACTTGGATTGTGAGAAGTAAGAAAACAGAATTCATTTAACTGCAGTTGAATGAACAGATGACGTGACTGACTTCCTCAAGAGCTTTGATGTGTGTCAGATATATTTGAGTCCTGAAATGTGCAAAAGTAACCAGCTGGCAGCCTCAGAGCGACGTGTGACCACCAAATCACTCCCAGTGTGTACACAGCTTAAGATTATTTTTTAAGCACTACATACAGCATGACTTCATCTTCTAAATCCCTGCAAATGTAACCAATCCAACATTTATCGATCATTTTCTGAGCAAAAATATCGTACATTCGTATCCTCTTTGTACAAAACTCCTTTACATCGGGGTCATGATCTTGTCCTTGATGGAAATATGTAAAAAGTGTGTATGTTTCTGTTCTGTGTCTTGTGTACCGTTTGTTTGTATATGTGTCTTCCTTGCTGCTGTTACACCCAAATTTCCCCTTGTGGTACAATTAAAGGATTATTCTATTCATGTGTGCATAGAAATTTCTTTCTGTCTGCATGAACAGCAGACATGGAGTAGGCCTCTTTGGTGCTAACATATGACCCATGCAGTCTCACTCCTACTAGAGCACGCTGCTGCTGTCGCTGGTGGAAAATGTTCTTCTTTTACTTACACTGCTCACTATAGTGTCAGAATATCAACCCAGCGTGATGTCGCTCTAACTCTAATTCCAACCACATGAGTGGTTTAGCACCACACTCTTCTCGTGGAATTAGTATCAACGACTGTACATTGACCATCTCTCACATTTCTATGCAGGGAAGACTTTTCATGATGTTTTTCTTTTTTTAATCGCGACATTTTAAAGAGCTTAATGATCTGTAGAAGTTAAAATACATGAAAGAAATAGGCTTGACTGCGGTGTCTAAAACGTGTCACATTCACTGGCTACACTGAGCATACTGATAGAGCTAGAGGCAGCTGGTTCATTCTGCTGACAGACGGGCCTCACCTTCTCATTGACTCCTGCTGTGACGGTTTGTCCTCGCCGGTCCTCGTTACCCTTCCCGTGCCAGGTGACTTCTGCTGTCTCCTCACCATTTTTACCAAATATCACCCAGGCGTGGTCCTCAGATAGTGCCAGGTGTACATCATTTAGACCCAAGACCTGACAGGCAGCCACTACTGCAAAGGCCACTCCAGAACTATCCAGTTTGGTACCTGGTTCAAATTCAACAATTAATCAATAAATGTTGGACTCACCTAACAAGCATCATGAGAAAAACCATGTTACCTGTGATGAGGCTGAATAGGGACTGGATGTGGGCTCGATCCTTGAAGTAAGAACGACTGAGACTGTTCCAGATCACATCCGATACCTTCTTCACCAGCTCTCTGCTGGATCCCGCAGCAGTTCTCCGATATTGGGACAGATCCACAGCCCCACGGATCTGTGCTGTGAACCGCTCATACAGAGCAGAAATCATGCCCAGCTCCACTGTGGGGAAGCAAGACATGGGACAATCCGGCTCCAGCGGTTCAAAACGGACCCCTGGAACATTTATGGGGATGACTCGGTTCACAGCCAGGAAGTGCTCAACAAAACCCAAGACCAGTGAAAGAAGAGCCAAGTCCGGCTCTGGTTTCCGGAGCTCTGCATCAAACAACTGAACGACTCCGTCGATTCCCCGCAGAGGAAAGTGCTTCTTCTGGGCCGAGTGCAAACCCATGATGCCTGCTGTCAGTCACAACTTTGATGTATGTGTGCTTCCTCACCTGCAGTACTGAACGGGGAGAGCAGTCAGTTCATCTGTAACTGCAAATCACACACTAAACTGTGGGAAACAGGCAAATTCCAAAGCTGACCCATTAAAAATAATTCCTTATAGAAAACCACGTGTTTCCTACGTACTGGCTCATCGCCAAGAACTCTGGTTTCTCAATGAAGATGAAAACATTAAAAACAAAACAGTTCACTACTATAAAAGCAGACTTATTTCATTAATCTTTGAATAAAAGTCAGTAAGTTCATACATTATAGTTACTGTAAGTTTTAAATTACTTAATTCATTCACTCGCCTCTGTCAGTGCGCTCCAGGGCGGCTGTGGCTACACTGTAGCTTGCTATCACCAGTGTGTGAATGGGTGGATGATTGTGTATAGTGTAAAGCGCTTTGGGGTACTTAGGACCAAGTAAAGCGCTATACAAATACAGACCATTTACCATTCACAAGGAAACATTTGCTGTGGCCGCTGTTCTCTGGTCTGGTGAATGCGTGTGACAAACCACGTCAGCACAGACGAATACGACACTCATTAAAACGGGTTTATTTTAAATATTTCATATACGAACGTAAGATAGCGATACTGTAACACTGATTTCTACACAGAAAGCTAACAGAAGTTACACCGCACACAACGCAGCATAACATGTGTCACGTTAGGTTTACAGTCTCGGGTATGAAGGGGTATACGAAACATTTATTGGTTATTAATGAAGGTTAATAATGCCAGCAGTAACTGTTAAGTGCTGAACAGACTAAGACATAAACACTGACATAACACTGGACCGGGGCTGAGTGGCTGGACTTGTTGCGTAATGCCGGTTACATATATGCCGCTAACGCCGGTTATATGGCGCTTCGGTGGGCGGGGCAGATTCACTGCTACCTGCGTACATTCAATGCAGAGCTGCAAACAGCCGCTCTTTTAGAGTTTCATGACAACGATCACTGTGCCGAAACGCATCCGGAACACCACTGGGGCGAACACTCTGTCATCCTAATACGAAATACTCCGTTAGGTCCATTTATATGGTAGAATAATGTGTGACGTAAGCTAACTAGCTAACTTTACTAAATTAAGTTAGCTACTCATTTCGCCTTTCAAGCCGCGCTAATTTGCTGAATTAGTCCTGCTTTGTTTCAATAAGTCGGACGACATGCAGACACAAACCAAACCCGAAAATGAGTCACACGCTGAGGGGAATGCGTTATCTGCCTGAATGAGCAGCTATTAAGCTAACAAGCTAACGAGCGGCTATCAGCTAAAGTCACCACTATTGGAGCTTTTGGAAAATATATCGCACCAGCTATACAACAACACCAACTCACCCTCAGCTCTACATCAGCCAACAATCTGACCAATGTTTAAGTGATCGCATACCCGTTTTCTCACAGCTCGCGCCACATGTTTTTGTTTGTGTCCCCTTTCTTTTGCCGCGCAGCTCAATCTGCCCGAAAGTCAGTTGGCATATGTCGACGTTTGCGTCTCGAAGCAGATCTCACAGTAACAAGCACGCTTTTCTCGAGCGCAAATGTGCGCCTTTAGGCCCATCCCTATGCTTCGAGATCGTAAGTCCTGCGCAGTGGGGTTTTCCTCGTGTATGCTGGGAAATGCAGTTCATTTTAGGGTATTCCCCTACACCCCCAGTAGAGGTCACCACGACGCCTTTAAGAGATACGTGCTTTAAAATGGAACAACAGTAAATGTTACATAACGGAAAACGGGGCACGTATGGAGCATGAAACATTTAGGATAACATAAGAATGTACCGCAGAGTTGAACTCACGGCATATTTATCTTTAATTAAAACAGTATGTCGTTGGCTATGACACAAGCTCAGACATATGTGTGTCTACAGAATAGAACAGAATAACCTGTTATTGTCATTGTACACGTTGATCGAAATCGTGGATTTGCACTCATGATCTAATATTTCGATTAAACGTATTTCAAATTCAGTCTCCCAGTAAATTAATAGCTAATTTCCGAAGTACACAAGGTATTGTCCGTGGTGTCCTGTGCTAAGGAGTCGTTGTTGTGATGCTGTGGTCTGTTTTTTATGTGCTGCTCGGGAATTCAGTGACACTGCACTGTTGTAGTTGATATAATTTTTTTAAATAGTAGAAGCGAGACGGACAGATCAGCCAATGGTGATAAATGATAAAGGCTTTTTTTGCTGGTGTTGTTGAACGCTGACACGTCCTACTGGAAGCGTAAGCCTTGAACGTCTCACACGCAGACATTTTTTTGCCCCTCCTCCACATTCTGCCTCGTTTCCCTCCGTCTCCGCTCCGCTCCCAGTGCTCGGACATAGGCTGAAGGTGCAGAGCCGAGTCCCGCTTTTGAGGGAAATTCGAGGAAAGTCAGACGTCACAGACACCCTGATAGACCATTACAAGAGAAACCCATCCGAGACGACAGACGTTTGGCCGCTTCTGTGCAGTTGTAACTTATAAAAAATGGATCCAGTGACTCAGTCCGCCCAGATATCGTCGTCGCAAGGCTTTGCCGATGGACAAAATTCTGCTACCAAAGAATCAAAGCTGTCTGGTAAGAAGTAACCAAAGGATACGGTAGCTAGCTAAATGTAGAGCTTGATGCGTGTTTTATTCGTACCTTACGTTAAGCTGTATGTGTTGGGCTTTTATTTACACGCATGAATATCGGTTAACGTCCAGTTTATAACGCAGTAACGTAATGACTACAGCCATTGTAATGCTGAACGCCCTCACTGTGTCTCCCGTTGCCTGGATGAGGAGCTGATTTCAGCTGTGATGGGAGACACCTGTGGTCGTGGATATTTCCTGACACACGGCTGCCAGTCACGCTCCGTGCAGCTGTGGCCTGCCTGCTGTCTGGGCTCGTTTTAGGCGAAACAACAAGCTAACGCGGTGTTTGACTCCCTCTTTTTATTTGGCCTTACTGACAAACAGGAGCACAGCAAGTAGGCGGCCCTGCAGAATCGGGGATCATATATTTGACAGACGGTAACCAGCCTGCTACTGAACGGCGTAATACTGTTGAAAAGGCCTCGTTTAAAACAAAGGGAACGCATCTGATTAAAGTACGTGTGCGTGGGACGTTTGATGTCAGCTAGATTTAAATGTAAATCCTGCTGTCCGATTAGAGCTACATTCTTATTCATAAGTGCAGAAACATTACATGACGGGTTTTTCTGCTGAACGTTGTCGAAATGTTGCGTTTGCCTGCAGTGCAGAGGCGTTGTCACTGTGCAGTTACCACAGAGAGGCACCTCTTAAAGGCACATCGGCCTTTTGCTGGCACTGCCTGGATTATGGGAGCCAGATGAACATCAGCATACCCGACGAGCTGCGGCACGCTCATTTACTACTTAGTTTATAGCTGTCGTCAGCTCCACTTCCACATGGAGCCCGTTCTCAAACAAAAACTCACAACCTGGATCTACAGTTTCACCATCACGCCCTCCCTATATCCGCGTATGAGGCTGACATGATTTAAACTCCATGGTTGCGCCACCTGAATCCTACAAAGCTGAAGCCGTGAATCATAAGATTGTAGACTTTCAAGAAATGCAGCAGGTGTGGTGATGCCAGCAGCTGGATCCTACAGGGCGTGGCACATTCTTCCTGCTGAAGTAGATAACTGTGGTTTGGCAAGTTTGCCGAAATTTCCATGTAATGCGTAACATGATAAATAATTAAGGACAATATATTTAACAATAAATGTTAAAATTCAGTATTCGTATAATCGGATTATTCAACAGTTACAGATGGTGCAAGTAAGTTGAGTTGTCTGTGCTTGTATGAATCCTGGAAAAACATTGTCAAGTTAGTGTGAGGTGTAACTGGTTTGTTTTTTATGAATGAAGCACTGAACTAACTCGCCTGGTGTTTAGACTCTGATCAGCAGCCTGTCTGCAGAGATGCTCCTCTACAAGGAAATAACTTTGTCATCCTTTACAACTTTTTTCAAATGCATGTTGTTAGTGTGTAATATGTGTTTAGGGTTATCACAGTACTATAACTTCTTAATTGATATTCATGTCAATAAGTTTGCAACAGTATCAACACTAGCAGAATAAAAAAAGCACTAGTACCTACTCGGCCTGACTCGACTCAGTTTTTATGGTTTTCCATTAGCTGGCAGTCCCTTTCCTTTTAGTACCTACTCGGGTTCCAACCAAGCAGAGTCGAGCCAAAAATGTGACAGACTTCTTGCCACTGATTGGCCAGGAAATGACTTCACTAGATGAGTCATTAGAGTGACTCCTGCACAAGAATTTAACCCGACAGCGAGGTTTAACTCTCTTGTTTGAGTCTATGGAGAGAAAACAAGACGGAGCAGCAGGTATACCATCAGCTCAACACTTTGTGTTTGTGTCAGGGATAAGCCACCCACACTGAGCTGGTACTCTAATGGAAGACGACCGAAACTGAGTAGACTCGAGTTGAGCCGAGTAGGTGTTATTGAAAATATAAAGGTTTTAATCTGTTAGTTTAAACATATTTGACTGCTCCTTGTGTCTTATCTAATTAAACTACGTGTGTCGTTTGTCATCACTAACGGATTAATTTCTGGGCACTATCCCACGAATCCTGCAGAATCTTTTTTTTTAAATATATTTTTATTGCATGTCCAATATGCAAGGTGGTAAGAAGAGGTTAAATTTGTGTGCACAGAACTTAAGACCTTTACCAATACTGGCCTCATTTCCACATTAGTAAATGAGGCCAGTATTTTTAGGCTGTCAGAGGCTGTGCTGTGCTTTTGCTGTCAAATAGAGCTGGTGAGGAAGGCTGCCACTGTATGTCTAGTTGCTCGTAGACGTTTCTTAGCTTTAATCTCGAAACCTAACAATAACATAATTGTGTGTTTGTCTTAAATTAACACCACGTTGACATTACAGGCAGGCAGAACTGATGTTTGCTGCCTAGTTCCTACATTAATGTTATTTTTTTATTATTGACCTTAGCCACTACCTTAGTGTTAACTAGGGATGGGAATCCCAGTAGTCCAATTCTTTCGATCGATCCCGCTTAGCTATACTTGCACTCCCGCTACAATCAGCTGATTTCAGGTCGTGTGTCGGAGGAGAATAATAGTGGGGCAGTCTACAGCATGGACATTACTTTTATTTTTATTGCACAAAAGGATGAGAGCGCGGCGGTAAAGTGAAGACTGCAAACAACTGCAGTATACTTGTTAACACAACGTTGGCGCTTTGCAAGCACCTGAACTTCAACAGGTAACAAACCGACGAGCCCACATTCTGCCTCGTTTCCCTCCGTCTCCGCTCCGCTCCCAGTGCTCGGACATAGGCTGAAGGTGCAGAGCCGAGTCCCGCTTTTGAGGGAAATTCGAGGAAAGTCAGACGTCACAGACACCCTGATAGACCATTACAAGAGAAACCCATCCGAGACGACAGACGTTTGGCCGCTTCTGTGCAGTTGTGTTGTAACTTATAAAAAATGGATCCAGTGACTCAGTCCGCCCAGATATCGTCGTCGCAAGGCTTTGCCGATGGACAAAATTCTGCTACCAAAGAA
>NW_024582799.1:97092-99140 GCF_018398535.1 Haplochromis burtoni
GAAAATTCTCCCATGATTCTGCTTCAAAACAGCATCAGCACACTGCATCTTTCCCTGTGCTTAAGGCCCAGTTATTACATGCGTTATGCTAGAGTTGTATTGACAAGAGAAAATTATTATTGTAGTTTTTGGGGATTTTTTTTCTTTTCAGGATCTCTCTTTTTTTGCTTTTTAGAGAATTGTTGGCAGCATTTTTCCTGGTAATTGTCTCAGGATTTTGAGTCTGTGGATGTCGGAGCGAGCAGATGTCCTGGCCTGCCCAGCTTCTATCTGTTGCTCAGTCCATTACACTTGAGTTCCACAGTGGTGATTGGCTGTAGTCACAAAGGAAGTGGCACACTTTGAAATGGGGACCTCATTTCTCAAACTATGTTGCATCATATTTACAGGACGAGTTGGCTTTGGAATCCATCAGAGTATTGCTGCAGTTTGTGGTGAATTTATGCAGCGCTCATCGTAATCATCAGCTCATAATTTGATGGTTAAAATCCATATTCATATTGCATCATGTGTGCAAACAAACATTCGTTAGTAGTGAATGTTTAACCCCATCAGTCTGTTTTCCCTTCTCTGCTTTGCTCTAATGCAGACTGCAGCTACTGCAGTTGACAGTATCCAGGAGTTAGTGATGCGCTACCTACAGCCAGAACCTTCTATATGACTTTGTTTATGATTTCTTGTGAGAACGGTTCACCACTGAGCAGTTAAAAGTGAAGCACACAATCGAAGCTTGAAAGAACAGTGAGTTCTTTCAGCCCCCATCCCCCTCGCTGGCTCTCTTCCTTCTTTGCCAAGCTGACCCTCCTCTCTCCAGTCCCTGCTGAGGGTCACAGAGGCAATCAGATAGCCCTCAGGGGTGGACGGTACAAGATAGCTCGAGCAGGAATTGCAGGCATGGCAGTAGAGCCTCCCTTCACTTCCATTCAGGCCCTAAACTAAGAAGCTAGAGTCCATTTTTTCCCATGCCGGTCTGTGGTATCTGGATGCTTATTGTGATTGCATGGAGCCTCGTCGTATAGGCACTCTGTTCCAGATCCATGATTTCTGCAATAAGACATTGGTTAAAGCTGCACTAATGACTACTTTCTATTTTAAGGAGTCATTTGTGGCTACAGATCCACAGAGAATTATCTCTAACTCTGGAGTTCACCTTAGCTCTGAGCTGTATGGCCTCCTTTAGCTCGTAGTTTGTTTTTCACCTTTTAACTGGATTTCTCAGCTAACGTTTATGCAGGGGGACAAAAACGGCGAACAAGCAGCTGTTTCAGCTAAAAGGCGAAACTCTGTGTATTGTTTCTGCCATACTCTTTCATATGTAAAGTGTTGTTCTTGTTGTATTTCCACACTTTAAAAAAAAAACAACCCTCATTTTTACGCATCTCACAATTTGTGACCTGATGTATGTGCAGATTTGTAGGTGTTGATTTGTTGTACGCAAGCAGATATGAATGAAGCTATTGAAAAACATAAACTTGCATCAGTGGTTCATATGGATTTAGCTTGGCTTGGAGTGCCTGCAGCACTTTTAAGGTTGGTGGTTCGATCCCTGGCTGTTCCCAGTCTGCATGCCAAATATCCTCGGGCAACATACTAACCCCGGGCTCCTCTCCTGTCAATGCAGCCATTGGTATGAATGTTTGAGTATTAGAAAAGGCACTGACTGAGTGCTCAGGTAGAGTAGAAAAGCACTATGTAAGAACCAGCCCACTTACCATTTAGTTCTTGCAGTCTCGTTAAAGACCAGAGGTGTGGTGTTTTGAAAGGGTAACAGTAATATGAATCTGAGAGAAGGAATGTTGCACCACACCAACCCTAACCTGCCCCACCTGTACCACCTTTAGTTGAGCTGAAACAAAAGCAAACGCCACACCTCATCTTTACGCAGCGAAAGTTCCTTTCCCACAATTCAAGTAGTCGTCCAATTTTGATTGATGACAAGGAAGAGTGAAGCATGAGCTCCTATTGGCTTCCACTTTACCGTGAAAGGCAGCGTTCACAGTAGAGGTGGGAATCACCATATATCCCACGATACGATATTATCACGATAC
>NW_024582799.1:99740-102269 GCF_018398535.1 Haplochromis burtoni
AGGTAGATTCTGTAAGCTGGTTGGTGGCATTTAGTCACATGCAAAGCTTAGTGCAGGCCCGCTTTACATTCTGGTCTTGTTGGAGGTTGTTGCAGATGGAGCGCTGTCCAAGCTAGTCTAGTTTTTACACACTTGATTGGAAATCTTATGTGGAGCTCCTTTTGTGTACCAGGGGTACGAATAATCCAATCGTTCTATCGTACCAATGACTGATAGAATCGTCCAACCACAAAGTAAATGTTGTGGCATAAATGCAGCAAAAACTGAATTCGCACCCTAAAGACCAGTTTCTGACCGATGGACCATCTACAGTTCAGAAGAATGGCTAACACTCCCACAGCGTTGGTTATGTTACCTTTGTTTGTATCGGTGAAGTAGAAATGGAACGTGTGCTGTTTAGGTTGTAGCCCAAACCAAGCTGCAGTCCAAAGTATGTGGAGATGGGTACTGGACAGAGCTGTGGAGCAATGACTGTGTAAATTAAATGTTTGTGTGTGAAGCTTCTGTCTCTTCGAGTGCTTTTGTCTGCTTGTTGAGTACATTGTCTTGATTTTTTCCTGCGTAGCAAATATAAGTGCATGTGTTAAAGTTTTTGTAAGTTTGAATGAAACGATGGCCCCCTGTAAGCACTGGTTTGTTCTGGTCCTTATGTGAAGTAGTACATGTGTAGAGTTGTTAAGGCTGGATAAGTTAACTTTTCTTTTGAGTGAGGACGGTGGATGGAGATGTTTGTCTTCTTCTACGATGATTATTCTTCTGTCCTCTTTATTTTTTCAGATTCCTTTCTTTCCTCTTCGCCTGTATCTCTCATTCAGTCTCCTCAAGGCAAGTGTATGGTTCTCTTCGATTGCTCGCCTGCTCTCTCTCCCTCTGCCCTGTACTTTCTTGCTGCCCTGCTGCTGTGCAGTTCTGCCTCATGCCTCTTTCTAGTGCCCCTCTCCTGCCAAATAAGAGCCCAGTAAAAACAGCTCGCCTGCAAAGAAACAGCATAGGTGGCTGTGGCCCTAACCTGCTCTTACCCCGCCCCTCCTGCAGACCTCAGTCTGTTTTCAGCATTCCTTTAGGCTGCTGCAGTTATTCTAAGCTGACCAGTCAGCAAAGCTCCCCTTGTTTTCAAGGACTATTGACTGATTGATTGATTTTCTTTTCAGGCTCCTTAGACACACCTATCCATTGCCATAATCTGAGCCGCAACAGCTCTTGTTCACATAGTCATACTGTAGAGTTAAAATAACGTGTCTTGCCACGAGTCACTGGCACTCTCAAAGCCTTCCTTGGGCCATGTGAGAACTCACTGCTGCTTCTTCTTGCCCAGAATTGTACACTAAGAGTGTTGCTCATAAAAGCCTCTGTCTGCAGCTGCTAGCAGTGTGATCCATCTCAGTCTTTGCTGCCTGCTAGCAGGCATTATTTAGGTCAGCATCGCTCACTGTAGGTTCAAGATAATCCCGAGATTGCCACCTTATTTTAGGAAGGCAGAGAAGTTCAAGTTCACATTGTGCATAAAGGACCAGAAATCTAAAAAAGGATGAGGTTGGTGTCTCAGGGGAATGATTCTACCTTCCTGCTGCCCTAGTATCTGAATTCCCCTTCCCAGTTTCAGTCCTAGAAGCTATTGTGTACTGGAGGATGAGTGGCACTGGAGATATCATCGACCGCCCAGTGGCCTGGGTCTGCCATTGCCTGTAGCTCATTCACCCTCCATCCCACTACCTACTTACGGCTCTATAGGCTTTGTGCATGTCTCACATCATTGCTTATGCAAAACAAGTAGGTACATTTTTCCTTAACCCCCCAATTTAGCTTCTTCGCTTTCTGATTCTTTTTGAACTGTTGTTTCTATCACCGCCAGCATTCTTTACTTGTTTGTTAGACAAGCCTAGATAAGGGGTAGCGTGAGTGATAACATGAGCTGCACCAATACAACACACAAGCAGCCGCCCTGAGGTTTGACCGACTATGACCACACCCTGTGGAATTTGCACTCGGACTCACTGGCTTCTCAGCAAAGATACAAACTTCACACTTTTTAGCTGTTTTTGCAGAATTTTAATCAATTTTGGACCCAAATCCAAGTACAAGTTCAGTAAGCATAAACAGCCACAAATAACAGCTGAGTCCTGGAAGACTATTTATGTGGCACCTCTGTTGTTGTAAATGGCAACAAGTATTTGAGGGATCAGTGAGAATATAGTTGAATAAGAGCGTGTTAAGTAGATGAAAGACATTTAGAAAACCAGGTTTTTCATATCGTCTCTAATAAGGCAAATGTAATGAAAAATGAGTGAAAATGTAAATAATTTATACTGCAGTGAGCTCATACACAAAATATAATGATGCTAACATAGACCATCAGACTGCCAACCTAAAAGAAACACCTGTGAGTGAAAGCACAGGTGCACTAGCACAGTGGCAAGGTCCACCAGGAGACAGGTGTGGGGTCACCCACTGGATCTCACAGATATTCAGACACAGCGCTGCAACCAAATGAAAATATGGAGTCACTCTGGGCCAGTTCATGGTCTCCAT